>NC_143576.1:198831056-198990078 GCF_048544385.1 Mastigoproctus giganteus
TTCCTTCTAGAGTTTACGTAGGTAAAGAACTCTTTGCTGTTTTTCTTTGCATCCTTTGCCAAAGATTTCTCATAATCTGCCTTTGGCTGCCTAATCTCCTTTGTGATTTGGTTACAGACCAGCTTATATCTGTCATAGGCTTCCATGTCACCCATTAATTTATGTGCATCCCATGCATTTTTCTTCTCTGCCACATGTCTCATTAGTTCATCTTATATCCATTTAGGCCTAAACCTTGAACAATATTTCTTAGTTGGTATGTAAAGTCTAGTAGCTTCCAAGATAAATTCTTTGAATGTTTCCCATTTTGAATTGCTGTTGGTAACATCATCAGTTGGTCCTTCCATATAGAATTTAAATACTGTCTCAGACCACTGTAGTCGCTTTTACGAAAGCAAAAACCCTTCCCTTTACCCCTAATGGTAGTTACCTCTTTAAGTAAATGCCACTTCAGCACACTGTGATCACTGTCACCTAGTGGTTCCTTTATCTTCAGATTCTTAATGCATGAAGAATCACTACTGATAATCAGATCAAGCGTATTACTCCCTCTAGTTGCCTCACGAACATGCTGATCTAGAATACAAGCATCCAATAAATCCACAAAAACCTTGCTTGTGTGTGAGTGACCAACCCACAAATTCCAGTCAGTATCTGGGAAATTAAAATACCCCATTATAAGACTCTCTGATTAACTGGCCCACTCTATTTCTCTGTACAGTTTCTTATTATACTCATTAGAGTCATTAGGCCTATAACACACACCTACTCTCATTTTTCTTTTCTCAGTGCTTACGTCACACCAAACTGACTCGACACTACACTGTCCAGCGATGTCAATTGGCTTCACTTCTTTGGATTTTGTGTTTCTTAACTAATAGCATAATCCCTCCTCCCTTCCTATCCTATATTCTTTCTGTACACATTGTACTCCCCAAAGGTTTGTACAAGATGATTACTAATCATCTTGTACAAATCTTTTGTGCTCTTAAAAGACAATAACTATTTGACCATATCATTAACTTTACCCCCCCCTCCCAGAAGACCTTAGTCCTATTCCATCTATCCTTTTGCAGAATATATTTCTTGCCTCCCTGTTAGTAGATTCACAAACATAGCTACTTCTACTCTAGTGCTTTCTGCTGTTGGGGATACTGCTATATTGTCTGATGCATAAGGGTTGTCCCAGCTCAATGTCAAGCGTTGTGCTGGGAAGCTGTGTATTTAATGCACTCCATTCATTTTAATTCCTTCGAGAGCTTGAACCATGTTCTTCAGGCTCTCATATTTGCCTATCAGAATGCTGAATTTTCACTTAATCTCCTTACACTCTTTGAATTGATAACACACAAAGCTGTGTTATCAATTCAGTAGCAGGACATAATAGAGCCCTTCCTCTCTATCATGTCCTACTATTGGTAGCTTCAGAACTATGCAGCAAGTAGCTCATATTTATATCCTGATTCATAGGGAAACTGCATTAGATAGTTCTCCCTGAAGCCAAAGCAACTACATTACTTTGAGCTTTTTGCTTTGCTGCCCCAGTCTGAGACATGATTTTAGTTAAATTCACATAAGTATTAGTTATACAAAGGGTACTAGGAAAGTTTTGCAATATGACGCAACAATGAATCACAGGAAGCTGCTTGTTGCTGCATGTTGAGACATGTTCATACGTGCATAGTAGCCGCCGCGCCTAGTCGATGGGCTCAGTTATTCATTAGTAGTGAGAGTGTAAAGTGCTTGCGATGGCATCGCGGTCACGAAATGAGATAAGGACAGTTTTGCGGTATAATTTTGTGCGTGGTTTAACCATAGACCAGTGCTTAGAAGAAATGACTCTTGCACTAGATGATGATTGTCCACATCGTACAACGATATTCAGGTGGTATAGAGAATTCCAAAGGGGAAATTTCACTCTGGAGGATTCTGAGAGGCCGGGAAGGCCACGAATGTCAGTTACGGAGGAAAACGTTACTGCTGTGAGGAAAATGCTTGACGAAAACAGGCGAGTGACCTACCAACAGATAGAGGATACTTTGGGCCTAAATGCACCAGCAATTCGTTCGATTCTGCAAGATCATTTGCACGTGAAGAAACTTTGTTCTCTCTGGGTGCTGCATCAACTGACTGAAGAGCAGATGACACGACATGTGACTTGGTGCCGGGAGATGTTAAAAAAGTTTGATAAGGGACAATCTCGGTATGTGAACAACATCGTGACAGGTGACGAGACTTGGCTGTACTATTACGATCTGTCGACCAAGGCTCAAAACAAAGTTTGGGTCTTTGATGATGACGACACACCCGTAATTGTCAGAAAATCCCGATCTGTAAAGAAGAAAATGATAGCTGTATTTTTCAAATCGAGTGGAATTGTGGAACGTGTCTTTTTGGACACGCAGAAGACAGTCACAGCTAAGTGGTATACTGAACAATGCCTGCCTAAAGTCATTGGATCTATGAAGAACCTGCGGCCAAAGTCAAGAATAGACACCTGGTACCTCCATCACGATAATGCTCCAGCTAACCACGCCAAAGCCTGCACCGAATATTTGACCACGACAGGACTGAAACTTCTCGAGCACCCTCCCTGCAGTCCAGACCTTGCTCCCTGCGACTTTGCACTGTTCCCGCATGTGAAAATGAAGCTAAAAGGGAGGCGGTTTTCCAGTGATGAGGACCTTCTATGGGCTTGGGACAACGAGTGTGCTTGACTCCCTAGTGAAACTTGGCAGAACTGGTTTAAAGATTGGTTTCGGAGGATGGGGAGGTGTATTGAATGTAGAGGAAATTACTTTGAAAAAATTAAATAAACAAAGCTGTATTGCAGAACTTTCCTAGTACCCTTTGTATATTAATATTATTAATATTAGTAAAGCTGAATGATGTAAGGAAACTCATTATGTCATCAAGGAAGCTCATTATTACATGTATTATTTAGAAGTAGCGTATTTGGCATTGAACACAAACCAGATTGAAAGTAGCTCAGAGGCTAAATCAGCTAGCATGTTTTGCAGTAACTGCTTTGGAAATGAATGTAAACCTTCTAATACCAGGGGAATTAAGTTAGTTTTGTAATCTGAATTTGAGGAAGAGATTTGCGAGTTTTATCTATACTAAAAAACCGTGACACTGGCAAAATAACCCAGTGCAACCCAGCTCAGCATTACATATTCCACTAGAGCACATTTTTTCATTTGACAGAAGATTGAGAATTTTGTCATTCCTTAAAGTTAAAAAAAGGTAAACTGCAGCCATTATCAGCCCACTGCAGGATGGAAGCCTCCTCAACATGTTGAGGGAAATGGACCATAATCTACCACGCTGGTCCAGTGCGGGTTGGCAGATCGACCGTATTTAGCAGTCAGGGGCTTGAACCCAGGTCTACTCATTCCTTAGGAATATTTTAATGGTTTTAAAAAAATTTTTAATAACATACACGTATAAGTTATAAATCCAGTTTAATGTAACAATACAAATATATACTAACAGTAGCTTTTGAGATGCGTGTCTCTTCATCAACTGACATTTAAATACAAAATACAACGGATAAGTGCAATGAGCTGAGTGAGGCACGTTAATCATGCGTCATTGTTGTTGCACGGACGTGCGCTGCTTTCTACTCCACTGATCATCTAGCATTAAAACGGTTGTCTCTAGGATGGGGTGTAGACGTATACCTTTTTGGCGATTTATTGCCTTTGGATTGTTTACTATGATGAATGACTCTAGCCATAGGCGGTGGCGAAAGTGTCGTGAGTGGTCTACTATTTCAAAGTCACGTTTGGGGTCAAGATCGTGGTTGGTGGCCCAAAAATTTTCCGCAACCGCGGACTGGTCAGTTTCGGCAAGCCGTATTGCTCTGTCATGTTCCGTAAGGCGATCTTGGAGATGACTTGATGTTTCTCCTATGTAGAAACTGCTACAGTCTCTACAGGTGATGCGATATACTACATTGCTGCGTAGGACAGGTGTGACAGGGGTCTTCACACTGGAGACAAGTGAACGTAGGTTCCTGCAGGGTAATTGCACACATTTGATGTTGTAATTTCTAAGGACCTTCGAGATCCATCCTGACACGCCTGGATAATAGGGAATGTAGGCAGACAATATACCGACTTGGTTCGGTGGTCTTGGGTTGGATGTGAGTTCTTCTGCCTATAATAGGCATCTGCTTAGCACATTGGATGGATAACTACATTTGATTAGGTCCGCCTTCACACGGGAGATCTCGTTACGCCTAATTGTATCAGTTTTGGAATGGCTCCAAGCCCTGGAGAATAGGGTGCGGGCAGTGCTATTGAGATGGCTTGGTGCGTGGCCGGATCTGTAGTTAGTGAATTGACTGCACCACATAGGTTTGCAGTATACTGAAGTCTCTAGATGTGGGCCTACGTGATGCACTAGGACTTCCAGGAACGGGAGTGTACCGTTCACCTCTGACTCTGTAGTAAACTTGATGAAATTAGATAAGGAGTTGAGGTATTCCAATAGTGCTGTTTCAGAGCCATGTGGTATTATAGTAAAAATATCGTCACTGTATCTACACCATGTTGTAATAGGTGTAGGTGGGTTCCGGTGTATCTGCTCCTCCAGATCTTCCATGGCGATGTTGGCTACTACGGAACTAACAGGGGCACCCATTGCAGTGCCATGTACCTGCTGGTAGACTGAATCCTCAAAAGTGAAGATGCTGCTTGATAAGCATAGGTTGAGGGCGGTACAGATGTCATCAGTGGATAGTGATGTCCTGGATTGGAGGCTTAAGTCATTCTCGAGGAGCCTTCTGGCGCAGTGCACGGCCTGTTGGATGGGAATTGAAGTGAATAAAGAAATCACATCAAATGATGCCATGACAGTGTTGTCAGGGATTGAAAGGTCCTTAATGAGGTGGATGAATTCACTGCTATTTTTAACGATGTGCGAGGTATTACCTATAAGAGGTGAGAGGAGGCGTGCGATATGCTTGGACAGTTCATACGTTGGGGCACTGCAGCACGACACTATAGGTCTGAGGGGAATACCCGGTTTGTGGATCTTTGGTAATCCATAGAATTGCGGTAGTTGGCAGCCAGTAGCACGTAGAAGACGCTGAGTTGTAGTCGAGATCTTCTTATCTTTAAACCATGTGTGGACGAGTTTATTGACATGTGTCTCTAGACGTTTCAAGACCTTAATGGGTGGATCAGATAGAGGTTCATATACGTCTGGGTCTAGTAGTAGGGTCAGGGCTTTCTCTCGGTAGGTTGATCGGTCTAACACAACGGTCCGGCGCCCTTTATCCGCAGGAAGTACGACGATGAAGTTGTCTTTTCTTATAGATGATAGGGCGGCATGTTTCTTATAGAGCCATTCCAGCACTGATACAATTAGGCGTAACGAGATCTCCCATGTGAAGGCGGACCTAACCAAATGTGGTTATCCATCCCATGTGCTAAGCAGATGCCTATTACAGGCAGAAGAACTCACATCCAACCCAAGACCACCGAACCAAGTCGGTATATCGTCCGCCTACATTCCCTATTATCCAGGCGTGTCAGGATGGATCTCGAAGGTCCTTAGAAATTACAACATCAAATGTGTGCAATTACCCTGCAGGAACCTACGTTCACTTGTCTCCAATGTGAAGACCCCTGTCACACCAATCTTATGCAGCAACGTAGTATATCGCATCACCTGTAGAGACTGTAACAGTTGCTACAGAGAAACATCAAGGCGTCTCCAAGATCGCCTTACGGAACACAACAGAGCAATCCGGCTTGCCGAAACTGACCAGTCCACGGTCGCAGAACATTTTTGGGCCACCAACCACGATCTTGACCCCAAACGTGACTTTGAAATAGTAGACCGCTCACGACACTTTCGCCACCGCCTATGGCTAGAGTCACTCATCATAGTAAACAATCCAAAGGCAATAAATCGCCAAAATGGCATACGTCTACACCCCAGCCTAGAGACAACCATTTTAATGCTAGATGATCAGTGGAGTAGCAAGCAGCGCACATCCGTGCAACAACAATGACGCATGATTAACGTGCCCCACTCAGCTCATTTTGTATTTAAATGTCAGTTGATGAAGAGACATGCGTCTCAAAAGCTACTGTTAGTATATATTTGTATTCTTACATTAAACTGGATTTATGACGTATACATGTATGTTATTAAAAAACCATGGACCCCAGTACACCAGGCCCATTCGTTACTATTTAAAAAAATTGTGATGAAATGATTAATAAGATATTGATTTAGTGTTAAAGTACTAGGTGCTGTGAAATGAAAATCTCTGAAGATATTGTAAAGGAATTTTAAGTTGGTTGAGGTTATAATCTATAAAACAACTCTTCAATCAGTTCCTTATTTGTTTGGGGAGCTGTATAAACATCTTTTAAGATACATTAAACTTTGCCACATTTAATATTTCTTCATACCATTCAGAATATGATTTAATAAATTTATTAACCTTAAACATATAGTGAAAATGGCAACTTTTCTATATGTTGCAATATTGTTAATAATTTGTCAGAATATGCACCCATTAACATATATTCTCATTGTTTCTTTAATATTCCCTAGATACAAAATTATTTTGTGGCCAGTGGAACAAAATCTATTGGAGTGGAAGCTGCTGGTGGAGTAGGAAAAATGACAGCAGAGTGGATTGTAGAAGGTGAACCAGCTATGGATATTTGGGATTTGGATGTTAGGAGATTTCTGGGCGCTCATAATAACAGGCTATTTTTGCGAGATAGAATACAAGAAGTTCCCGGTAAGTATCCAGCCATTAGGTGGCGTCCTGATTATTTTGTATATCAAAAACAGAAAAATTAAATTATGTATTAGAATCTGCATCGTTAATTATTTTTAAATTTGAAAAGTATAGCTATAAGAAATTATTTACAAACCATGTTCATCAAAAAATCCCTATCTTCGTGTTAATTTTCAATACAGTTCTTTTTTTTTTTTTTTCCCACTTCAATATGCTAAGGCAGTTGGGAAATTTTTTTTTTTTTTGTTTCTTGTGGCTTGTTTTTAATGATGTTAGAACTAGCAGTGGCATATGATGCAAGAGAACAAGCTTATACAGCATCAGCCAAAAAAAAAACACTTTCCATTTCACCTATCCATTCCCTCTAGTAGTTTATCTAGTTGTTCCTTATATTTATTTAAGCTATCAACTTCCACAACAACAACAGATGGAAGTTTGTTTCAGTAATCAACCACTCGTTGGCTAAAGGCACACATCTATTCTGCAGTCATCTTTCCTTAACTTGAATTTATGCCCCCTCATATGTGTAACTGAGCAAGAGGAAGAATCCCATCAGCATTGAGCTTGCTCAAACCATTCAAAGCCTTAAACACCTCAATCAGATCACCTTGCAGGTGCCTAATCTCCAGACGCTGCAGTTTGCAGAATTGAAGTATTTCTTGGTCACAGCCCCTCATTGCTCTTCTCTGCACCCATTCCAGCAGCTCTACATCCTTCCTAAAATGAAACCTCCAGAAGTGTTTACAGTACTCAAGATGTTACCTGACCATTGCCTTATACAATGGGATAATCATCTCCTTATCCCTACAAGCAAAATTCCTGTATATCATTCTTGGCACACTATGGCCATAGTTGCCGATGTGCCTAATAAATCCCTAAACAAACAAGCAAACCTGTATATCATTGATAAAACTCCATGAAACCCCATGAGCTGTCCTAGCAGCCTGTCTGTATTTACTGACTGCACAATTACTCCCAGGTCTTTTTCATTTTCCACTACCCTGAGTGTACTACCCCATAGTTGGTATGTTACTTTGGGGTTATGCATTATGTGATTTAAGCAAAGTACTGCATATGGGCAGCAGCCCATACTTTGCATTTATCAATGTTAAACTTCAGTTGCAACTTCTCAGCCCATCTGCCTAACTTTTCTAGATCCTGTTGCAGTATTGCCATTAACCACCCTGCCAATCTTTATATCGCCCTGTGAACTTGGACTTAAACCTGATATGCCTTCATTAATATCATTGATAAACAGGGCTGGCCCGAGGTATATTGGTGCCCTGGGCACGAAGGCATTCCTGCACCCCCTTCCAGATAGAAAAAGTTAATATTTTTATTTTTGCTAGAGAAAAGTTAAAAAGACAAATGTAAACACAAAATAAAAAAAAAATAAAAAAAAAAAAACAACTAGGACATTTATAACGTTTTATTTGTCATATTAAAATATTAACAATAAAAATTTTACAAAAGAGTCAATTTTTTATAAGGACATTTATCAAAATACTAGCAGCAGGTTGCAGTTACGCTTGCCTTTAATTTATATAATAATAGTAGTTTCTATAATTAAATTTCAGCCACTCATGTGAAAGAAATGGAATGCACATAGGATTGTAGCCAATTCACATATATTTATACCAAATTTCAAATCGGTATCCCATCTGGAAGTGGAAGGATTTGGAGACAGACTGACACTTAATAGTTACAGAATAAATGCTTACAGAATAAATATAAATTTTACATTACATTACAACAAGTTACATCAAAGCTATTCAAAAATACAAAACAAACATTTAAGAAGAATTTTTTGTTATTAACACCAAATGTCATATTTTTACCAAGTGCCAAATGAAATTCCTTTCCTTGATTTTATATCAGAAAATTGATAAATGACATTGGCAAAATCCATTGCAGCCACATCATTTTCAATTGATAGTATTGCTAATGAATTTAATGAATTTAAATCGGCCCTGTTGATAAATATAAAAAACAACGAGCCCAACACCGAACCCTGAGGGAACTTCACTAATAACATTAGTTCATGAAGAGCAGCGTGCATTATAACCACTCTCTCTCTTCTTCCACTCAACCATCCCTTTATCCATAACAGAAAGTTGCTGTTAATGCCACATTGCTTCAATTTGTTTCTTTGTGACCAAATCATAGTATCCAATCAAAATGGTCAGACAAGATTTCCCCTTAACAAACCCATGCTATGACAAGTATAACTGGAAAACATACTTCAGAAATCTTGTCTGGATGATCCTGCATTACTTCTTTTTTGATTTTTATCAGACTTAGGAATATAATTTTTTGTCCCCTCCCCAACTTTATAAATTTCTGTTGTTGATTTGAATTTGGGTTAATAATGAACATATATGTTACTGATATAGAATATTTTTAATTTTGTTTGATATTTTGTTTTTCTATCTAATACTTCTCATTTTTAAGAGTATTTAAAGTATGTTATCTGAAGATTGACTTCATAACTGCCATTCCAAGGAAATATTAGTAAACTAGATATTGAAAAATCTTCAGCTAATGATTTCTTGAAAGATATTTGTTTTCAAGTATTTGCTCATTTCTATTGTATGGGGAGGAAGAGTAACAGTGTCAAGACTGAATTATTGTTATGAGTCTTAATACAGAGAAGTCCACTTTTATATAATTTTATTTTTTTTGGGTTAAGAAAAACTAGAATAGTCAGAAATTAAGAATTTAACTCTTGGGTAAACATTTGTTAATAGTATCTACTAGGTACTATAACAGACTTTCCTCTATTGGGGTCTACACCATACTACTGGAGTTCCTCCGCAGACTCCTAGAGTTGTTCAGAGATAAACCTGATGGAAAAGTAACCTCCAGTTAATTCTGAAATTTGTTGTATTTTTAAAAAATAGGAAAATTTAAAGTAGTGGTTAGATCTGTATCCATATTTTATAGACCAGGTAAAAGGACACAAAGTCTTACAAAAAGTTTGATCTCTCAAAGTGTAAGCTACCATGACAAGTTGCCTTGTACCATACTACTAATAAATACACTTTCCTAAAATGAGAAGTATAATGTTACTTACTAGTGTGTGGTGTCACCCTCCAGATGACAGTTTTGGTACTCATTGGTTAAGAAAAGGCTAGGCATACCAAATATGACATTTGGGTTGTCAGATGCTGTAATTGAGGTAAATATCCTCCCACTGATGGGGTACCAATATAGTTTTCTGAGCAGGGGATGGTTCCTTGCAGTAACATTATATACTTTTTTTTTTTTAGGGAAACGTTATTTATTGGTATTGGTAGTGCAGCATAAGGCAACCTTGTTTTTCACCCCTGAGCTAAAAGTTATGTTGTTTTGATTATTTTATGCAGTGATGTTAATTTTATGATATGCACTATTAAAAATGCTTATAATATCAGATAAATGAATGTGTGTATTTAACAGGCTTATAATTGTTTATATTATTAGGAATGCACTATAAGTTAAAATATCCTCTTCAAGAATATCACACAGGTCGTCAGTTGCGAATGTCTCCCATATTTGATAGATTAAAAGCTGCTGGGGCTGTTTTTGGACAGACTATGGGATATGAGAGGCCATGCTATTTTCATCCTAACCAAAATGGTATGATTGCAGTTTTTATGTATTACCTGTATTTTCTTCTGTCTACTGCACAATTTTTAATAATTTCATGCGTTACATTAGGTAAGCACTTGAACTTGATGAAATAAGAATAATAGTATATTCTACATTTTAAAAAATAAGTAATTCCACTGATGTTTCAATAATAATTGCATATGCACATCATCAGAAAATTGCATTTGTAGGTTACAGATATATTGCTGTTAACATTATTCTAATTCTCAGGCTCTGTGGCAGAGGATGTCAAAGCATGAATTAGGTCAGTGAATGCTGCATTAAGAGTTTAAATGTAACAAAACTAAAAATGAAAGGAGGGAAGAAATATACTTAAACATCAAGTACTGTCGTGAGAGCTTGAGAGCCTACCGGGCTAGCCGGGTGGGTAAAGTGCCTGCCTGGCAACCCAAAGGTCGCGGGTTCGAATCCCGCCTCGTGCTTGGATCAGGGCCCCGAGTGCCAAGCGAGTGATCATAGCGATATTTCCAAAGTGATTTTAAAGTGTCTTTTCTCTAAGCGACAGATTGTAGAGATTGTTAAGACCCTCTTTATTTATAAAGTTATTTAATTTTGACTTTTTCTAACTAAAGAACTAAGCTTCGTATCAAGGAAGGAAAGACACCTTTCTTATATATATATATAAAACCAATTTCTCTAACACACTAACCACTAAACTCTTATCGCTTGGTCACTGGTGGCACTGCTCCTGCCTCCACATGGCGAGGGTGGTAATCTGAGTATAATCCAATACTCAGGGCAAAAAGGAGCAATTATGGATCCATTAAAATCACCGACTGTAGAGCTTGCATGCTCGCATGAACTTGAGTCATCTCAAGCAAAAAGAATCAAAAAAGATGATTCTTCACATGACCTACCTGCTTTCTTAATTTTACACTCGTTATCAACGAAACCTCTTAGTAGCTTGTCGCCATTTCTTGTGCAGAAAAGCATAGAGGCTGTAGCAGGTACTCCCAAAATTGTCAAAAGCCTTTGCTCAGGAGATCTTCTTATAGAGACTTCCAATCCCAGTCATTCTAGACAACTCCTAAAGCAAACGACCTTCGGAGGCCTTCCCATTTCGGTAACCCTGCACAGAACTTTAAACACCTCAAAGGGGATCATCTCGGAATGGGACCTCCTTAATGTTTCTGAGGAAGAAATTGCCGAAGAACTTAAAGCACAACATGTTGTCGGTGCTAAGAGAATTATGACCAAACAAGATGGTGTCCTTACACCAACAAGAAATGTTATCCTTACCTTCAGCAGTCCGAATCTCCCAGAATCAGTAAAAGCTGGCTACCTTTCCTGTAAGATCCAACCATATATACCAAATCCACTTCGATGCTTTAAATGCCAGAAGTATGGTCATTCTCAAACAGCATGCCAAGGTAAGACAATCTGTCCCCTGTGTGGCTCATCAGACCATTCCCAAACTGAATGTACAGCAGCAATGCCAAAGTGTCCCAATTGCCAGAGTACTCACCCCGCATATTCTAGAACTTGCGAATTATGGAAAATGGGAAAGAAAATAATGAAGTACAAGGTAGAGAAAAATGTATCTTATCAAGAGGCACGTAAACAGATATTAAATGTGATGCCTGCCAAAACATATTCCAATGCAGTCAAAAACACTAAAGAATTTTCAACACAGACTTATATTACTATTCCTCCTAAATTATCCCTTACTCAATGGGCTAGATCCATCCTTGTGGATGGTGAGACACCGACAACAACAAAGACAAAGAGTCCATCACATTTTACTAGTACAAAGCCATCCAAGCCACAACAAGACGTTCCCAACTCAGGCACATTATTAAAGGAGAAAGATACTCATCGTACACAAAATAAACCAACTGAACGAACTATGGAAATCGATGAGAAGTTAGATAATGAAGATGCTGTTCTCCTGCTTCGTGCTGATGACGAGATGGATATTACTCGCCCGGTCTTTTCAAAACGAAAGAAATATAAACAGGATCGAGGAAAAAACAAACAATCAGACCAATCCACCTAACCTAAACCCAAGTAATGCAGAAAATTATTCAATGGAATTGTAGAGGACTAAGAAGCAATCTTTACGAATTAAAATACTTAATGCACCAGCATGATCCTGCATATATTTGTCTACAGGAAACTTGTTTATCATCAAATTATACCCCATACTTCTCATGGTATACACTATACAGATATGACAGATGTTCTGAGTCTCCGGCAAGAGGTGGAGTAGCAATATTAGTTCGTAGTAATGTACCATCGAAACCCGTTCAGCTTTCCACTAATCTAGAAGCAGTAGCCGTTCATATTATTCTTGGAATTAATCTCACTCTCATCTCCATTTATATTCCACCAAACATTTCATGTTCCATTGCAGAACTTGACAATTTACTTAATCAACTGCCCCAACCTGTATGCTTTCTAGGTGATCTAAATGCTCATCATCCTTTGTGGGGTTCCCCGAACATAGATCGTAGAGGGAGGATGATCGAAACTGTACTTGATAACCATCACTTAACACTACTGAATACCGGTGTGCATACTTTTATCCACTTGCCTACAGATTCTAGCTCTGCTCTGGATCTGTCCATATGTTCCTCGTCCATTTATCCTAGCTTTGATTGGACAGTATTAACTGACCTTCACAACAGTGATCACTTTCCTATAATTTGCAAAATACAGACGGATACAAACTATACATCTAACCAAAGAATTACGTGGAATTTTCACCGACCTAACTGGGAGAAGTTTTCGAAAACAGTGCAATTTGATAACCATTTGATTCTTACTGCATCTATTAATAATGCCACTAGACATATAGTAGAAGAACTACTTGGAGCTGCTGCCAGCGCAATACTGAAAGTTAACCTTACGAAACAAAGGTATAATAGTTGGTGGACAAGGGATTGCTTTCTTTCCAAAAGGAAACAAAACAAAGCCTGGAACATTTTTCGCCGAAATGCTACAACGGAGAACCTTATAAACTATAAAAGGCTGAAAGCTGAAGCACGCCAAATTCATAGAAAAGCTAAACAGGATGCGTGGATCCGATTCAGTTCTACCATCTGCAGAAACACTGACCCCAGAATAATTTGGAGAAAGATCTGTATCCTCAGTGGAAAGTGTCAACAAACCAAAGCCCCCAATCCTGTCCTGGAAAGGAATAGATATTTTTTCTCCAACTGATATTGCAGAGGCTTTAGCAGAAACATTTGCAGTCACTTCATCATCTCAATCTTATGAAGACTCATTTAGACGCAAAAAAAGGTCCGCGGAAAAATATAAAATTAACTTTGTTACAAAACAATCTTATTCTTATAACTTTCCGTTCACTATGAATGAACTCAACGAAGCTCTCCAGAATCCTAGAAATAGTTCTGCTGGACCAGATGGCATTTTCTACATAATGCTTCTCCACCTCAAGTCAAACTCAAAATCTATACTACTGAAATTTTACAATAGAATCTTTGAAGAGAATGTTTACCCTGACACATGGCATCTGTCAGTTGTTGGTAGCCATAGTGAAACCCGGGAAAGATGCTTCCTCCCCCAATAGTTATCGTCCTATATCTTTGACCAGCTGTTTAGGAAAGATAATAGAAAAGATGGTTCACAAGAGACATGCCTGGATTGTTGAAGATCAAGATGCTATATCATGCCATCAATTTGGTTTCCGCCGTAACAGGTGTACAACTGATGTCCACATCAAGGTTGAAGCTCACATTCGAAATGCTTTTCTTTAAAACCTTCGATATTACCAAAGCATTCAATACAACCTGGAGATATGGAATCCTCGAAGACTTATACAAACTTCCACTGAGAAGTAACCTGCCTAGATTCATTCAGAATTTTCTTCAGCTCAGGACCTTTCAAGTAAGATTCCAGAATGAGCTGTCCAAAATTCACACACAAGAAGAAGGAGCTCATGGATCGATTTTAAGTGGCACACTCTTTGTGTTACGTACCAGTAGCATTATAAGAGACATCCCAGCCACGATAGAAGTTTATATGTATGCAGACGATCTTGCTATTTCCTGTCAATCATCGAACATGGCTACCATTGAAAGACAACTACAGATAACAATAAATAAAATTGAAACCTGGACAGAACGCAACGGCTATCAATTAACCGAGGGGAAAACAGCAGGAATACACTTCTGTAAATTACGATCGCTTCATCCGGAACCTGTATTAAAACTGAAAGGCAGAGAAATACCGATGATAGACTCCATAAGATTATTGGGTCTGAATTTAGACACCAAATTAAATTTTCGTAAACATGTAACCTATCTACGAACTACATGCCTCCAGAAACTAAACATCCTTCATGCAGTATCCTCATCTTGGGGTGCTGACAGACAGTCATTGCTGAATTTATATCGTGCTCTAATCCGGTCACGATTAGACTATGGAGCTATAGTATATGCATCAGCTAAAAACAGCATCTTATGGTCTGTGAACACCATTCAACACAGTGCCCTTTGATCAGCAGTAGGCGCCAGTACAAAGCTTGTATATAGAAGCACACGATCCTCCGCTTTATCTTAGAAGACAACATCTACTCTGCCAATACGCTGCCAAAATAAGAAGCTTTCCAACTCATCCCTGTTGGGTATACCTCAACCAACCTTTATGGCCAACACTTTATGAATCCAAGCCTAATGAACCCAGACCTGCTGGGATTCATCTTCAAGAAGTAATAAAAAAGTGAAAACTCGATCTCAATAAAATTGCGGAAAGTGCAAATATGCCTTTACCTCCATGGAATAGACATCATATAAACACATTGATCTTTACTTCACTCAGTGGCCAAAAAATACCATTCCGCTATGTAATATCCAACAGTTGCATGCCAACTATACTTCGCAACACACTGGGAAACTCATAATCTATACAGATGGCTCTAAGACAAAATCACATATAGGTGCAGCAGCCGTGTTCCCTTCACATGTAATTTCAAAATCCCTTCCAGTTGAGTGCAGCATTCTATCTGCAGAACTGTATGCTATACAGCTTGCATTAAGTGAAATATGTCAACAGTCGTCCCTCTCTGTCTTAATATATACCGATTCGCTCAGTGCTATCTCAGCCATACAGGATATACAACATTCTCACCATCCCCTTCTACAAGAAATTAGCTTTCTTATCTACCGATGTCAAAAAAAACCACTCTGAAATAACTCTTTGCTGGATTCCAGGTCATTCTGGAATAGAAGGCAATGAAAAAGCAGACAATGCCGCCAAGTCAGCATCAGAACTATCAAACGAAACAATGATAGTACCATTCACTGATTTCAGACCAATTATTATTAGAGCAAGTGAAGATGAATGGACTCAAATATGGGGAAATCAAACTAACAATAAACTCCAAGAAATAAAATCGAATCCAGAAATATGGAAATCAAGCATCAGAAAAAATTGCAAAGAAGAAGTAATGCTTGCGAGATTACGAATTGGCCGCACTCACCTTACGCATTATAATCTACTAGCTAATGAGAATCCTCCTCTCTGTTTTCAATGCCAAGTTCAGCTTAGTGTCAAACACATCCAGGTGCCTCCGTAGCCAGGTGGGAAGGAGCAGCAGTGCATAGCACACGCTTCTTGATTAGACCGGGGTTCGAGCCCGTCGCCACCAAATATGAAGGATGCGGAAAGGTCAGGGAATGACCACCGCATATCCCGGAGCAATATGGCCTTAGTTGCTAATGCTCCTAAAAACCAAACAACAACAACAATCAAACACATCCTATTAGTATGCCCGCGCTTCAGAAATTCCAAAGTCTATGTAATAACCAGAATCCACCTACTCTACAACAGATATTAGATAACTCCGCAAATCTAGAGGAACTATTTAATTTCATTCGGAAAATCCAATTTCACAAATGAATCTGAAAATAGTTACAAAAAAAAAAAAAAACTCTGGAAAGACACATCTTGGCCTTGATGCCCTTGTGTCTTAAAACCCTTAATCAACAACAACAACAACAGCTTGGATCAGAGTAGTGCAAAAACCTTGGGAGGTGCATTATGGCCACAGAAGCCGATGCGCCAACAACTAACAAAAAAAAAAAAAAAAGAGAGAGAGAGAGCTTGAGTGTCATTTGATGAGAAACAATAATTGCTCAGAAGAAAATTGAGGTTAATCAGGGAAGGGTTAACAAATGCCTGTAATGTTGAGAAACAGAAATTTTACTTGTGTTTATATGTGGAGAACATGGAAAGTAAGATTATATGAATTTAAGCAGAATTGCGAAAAGTTAATTTTATAGTGACAAAATGAAAAAGAGAAGAAAATAAAAATATTTAAACAATATGACTGTCCAGGACAGTGAAAGTTCTAAAAATCATTTATGTATATAGTCCTAATAATGAAAATAAACATACTTGAAAAGACTGTTTTGTGGTACTGAACTTGATTCTTAGCCAACAAGAATACAGCCAGATTGATGAATAAAATAATAGCACATACACTTTATTTATTATTATTATTTAGTTTTTAGGAGCATTAGCAACTAAGGCCATATTGCTCCGGGAATATGCTGTGGTCATTCCCTTTCCGCATCCTCCGTATTTGGTGGTGACAGGCTCAAACCCCGGTCTAATCAAGAAGCGTGTGCTATGCACTGCTGCTCCTTCCCACCTGGCTACGGAGACGCCAGCACATACACAAACAACAATAAGATTAAGAATTGAGCAGAGGCACAAACTAGATTAAGAATTAAGCACAGACACAAAAAATATTAATAATATTTTTTGTGTCTCTGCAGATAATATAGCATGAACTTCCCCTAATGCCTCTCTCCACCAATTTGTAATTGAGGGGAGAATGAGGAAGCATCAACTGGATTGGACTCTTGAAATCCAGTTTTTAGATTTCAGCAGTCCAACGCTATCACCACCATTCTTGTTTTGTTGTGTAAATCACTTATGTTAAACAGACTACCAAGATACCTGTATGTTGTCATAGGTATTTTGTTCCTGTATTCATTAGTGGTTAGCAAAAAAAAAAATAAATAAATAAACATAATACACACACTAAACGCTGAGAAGAGAAATATTATTTATTTTTGAAAACTAATAAAGTTGAACAGAGTTAACAAACAACCAGAATGGCTAACCATGTCTAAGTCAAAATGAAAAGATAGAGAATAAATGCGAATGATTCCAGGCATAGCAATGTCTGATGTTGCCAGATGTCTAGGCATTGCTGCTTTTACAATTACAGTTTTAAAACAGTGTTTTTAAACTGAACATAGACAAAAGCCATATACTTGAAAGTGTCAGAAATAGAAAAAAGACGGACTTTCATTTTAGAGATTAAAAAATAATTAAAAAAGATTTTAGATTAAAAAAGAAAAGTTTTTTTTTTTACCTATAGCAAACCTATTTTTTAAATGAAATGAATATCTCTGTTTCGTAGTTTATTTAATTCCTATGCATTTGATTTGATCTATAAATGTCATAACACAGCCATGAAATCAGTATTAATGCAGGTAAAGTAAGCATATGGCTATGGTGCAATATTTAAAGAGTTTTCTGGAATTTGGTTCTTTGCAAGTGGTAGTGAATGATATTGGACTTCATAAGATGTCAGACACTAGCAACATTAAAATAGTATTTAGTGACAAATACATATATATATAATAGTTGATTAGTACAAACACACTTGGTACAAACATGCTTTTGTTTGTACCAAGCTTAGTACAAACAAAACAGATGCTCACACTGTAAATGCTACATTTAATTGAAATGAAATTAAAACTTACTAACTAAACTCAGATAAAAGCAAAATAAAACCAGGGTAATTAATTTTATGGAACACACATATGACTGTGTGTCTAAAAACATGACAGATAATATAGCGTGAACTTCCCCTAATGCCACACTCCACCAAGTTGTAATTTGAGGGAGAATGGGGAAGCATCAACTGGATCGGACTATTGAAATCCAGTTTTTAGATTTCAGCAGCCCAACACTATCACCACCATTCTTGTTTTGTTGTGTAAATCACTTAGGTTATGTTAAAAGAGTGCTATCAGCAATGGCATTTAGTAAGTCAATAAATAAAGTATGAAGCAGTGAAGTTTCAAGAGAAACTTGAAACTTCATCACTTCAGATTTTTCTCTCTGCTTACTCCATCACCATTCCTGTATTGGAAAGTCATGGATTTGCTGGCTTTAGCATTAGTATTAATAGTGGAAAACGACGTAAGAGACGCTTATACAGTATCAGCTAAAAAAAAAAAAAACGCCGTGTCATCTGTCTGTCTGTCCTCTCTAATAATTTATTTAATGCTTCTTTAAATTTATTCAGACTACCCACTTCCATAACACCAAATAAAAGTTTGTTCTGGCAATCACTCTCTAGCTGAAATCAAATTTTTACACATCTATCCTGCAACCGTTCATTTTTCAATTTAAGTTTATGCACCCTTATGTGTCTGTTGTCCAAAAAAAAGTAAGGAGGCCAGCATTTAGTTTACTCAGTCCACTTACATGATTCAATCAGGTATCCTCATATGTACCTGGCCTTCAATTGCAGCAATTTGCAAAACTGAAGTCTTTCATAATAAGATTATCCCTTTGTGTCCTTGTCTACTCTTGTTACTCTTCTCTGCACTCCTTTCAGCAGTTCCACATCCCTTTTAAAATGAGGCTTCCAGACCAGTTTGCTGTACTCAAGATGCAGCATAAACATTGCTTCACACAGTGGGATAATTGCCGCCTTGTCCCTCCTGGCAAAATTTCTGTCAGTCACTGACAGAATCCCATGAGCCATCCTAGTAGCCTGTCTGCACTGCTCAGATAATTTTCATGTTAGACTACAGTTACCCGCGGTCGCTGATTTAACATAAAATGAAACCTAAAAAAATGTGAATTTTAAAGCGCCGTGAACATTTTCCGCCATAAAAAAACATGGGCGTGGCTAAAATTATCTTTCCCGGTCAAAACAGCGCTGTGGGTGGGGAGAAAGGGGTGACAAAATTGCGAGTGTGAATGTTTCTCGCTAATCCTTGTTCAGTATGTGTTATGAGCTTGTCATGGAAGGTTTCGTCGTTTGCTTTTAATTTATATGCTTATAAATTGAATAAATTTATCAATTTATAAATTGATATGCTTACAAAAGTGATAAATCTTCCATTTTGCAGTGTAAAACAGACTTTTTCCGAATGTGTTAATGGAAGAAAGTGATTTTATTACGGGCAAGTTCTTTCTAACCCGTACAAAAATATGGCTACGAATAACAAGGGAAATGTGAAAAGATCAAAGAAGGTGATGACATTAGCGAATAAAATTGAGTTATTAGATAAAATTTCTAATGGTGAAAGTGTCTCCTCAGTGGCAAAACATTATAAAATCAATGAGTCAACGGTACGATCAATCAAGAGATCGGAAGAAAAAATCCACCGTAATGTCCGGGAAAACGTGCTAATTGCTTCAAAAATTTGCTCTGTAACTCGTGATGTTAAATTAGAAAAATGGAAAAGGCTTTAAATCTGTGGATAGAAGACCGAACTCAAAATAAAATTCCGTTAAGTTCACTCATCATTCGTGAAAAGGCAAAACTCCTTTATCAACACTTTAGCGAAACTGGTGATAGCACTGGCGGGATAAGTTTTTTAGCTATAGCAAAGGCGGTGGATTGAAAGATTTGTTTGAAATTTCTAATAAATATTACATTTAATATTAAATTGTTTCTTATTTTCATTTCGATGCTTTATGCTTGCATTTCACTATGTACTGTCTATGTACATAGTCATATTATGAAGGTACATATAATACATACATACATACATAGACAAAATTTTAGACAAGTTTTTCTTATATATTTCATACTTTGGAACGGAACCCCTTTATTACTATGGGAGCCATAACTCAGTATTCACGTTTTCGGTATTCGCGGCATTTCTCAGGAACGTAACCCCCGCGAATAGCGGGGGTTTACTGTATTAACAATATTGAGGAAAGGATATTGTTAATAAGTATTGAAAACAGCCAAGGGCCCAGCACTGAAACCTGAGAGACATCACTGATAACATTAGTCCAAAACGAGCAGTGTCCATTAATAATCATTCTTTGTCTTCTGCACTCATCCCTTTATCCATTAGCAGTAACTTTCCTAATGCCATACTGCTCCAATTTGCACAGCAGCCTTTTATGTTTTTTACCAGCCATAAGAATTGGGAGATTAAAGGCAGTGCATTCAACCTACTCTATAACTGCATTTTCTTGTCCATTTAACAATTTTCAATTTAAATTAATATGTAAAAAACATCTATTTTTGTTGATGACTCTTAGAACAGTACTTTATTGAAATGATTAAATTAAATAATCCTAAGTGCAATCCTTGGAATATGTGCCATAAGTTGTCAAAACATTTTGATTACTTTGATATAAAATTGAACATTGTTTTATTGAGGTTATTTTTATTTGAATTTCTTTCAACACTGACAAAAATTCATTCTTGTAGAGAATCAAGAACATCTAAGAATTGCAAATACTGGAACTTTTGCCAAACCACCCTGGTTTGATTTTGTGCAGTCCGAATATGAAGCTTGCAGAGAGCGGGTAGCCCTCCTTGACTATTCATCTTTTACAAAATTAGAATTATGGGTAAGTATTAAACTTTGGTTCAGTTTGTCCAGTTGTCACTGAAAATAATGTGTTTTGAATATTAGTATATTAAATTTATTTTTAATGCACTAATTTATTAGTGTATTTAATTTTAGTGTATTAAATTTCTTAAAATTTAATACACTAAAAATAAAAATATTTTCAACTTTTTATATGGTTTTTTGTTTTTAAAGAAGTAATAATGACAACTAATTAAACTACATTAGTTGTTATAAAGAGTTCTATTGTGGAGAATGGGTTACAGGCCTACATTATAAGCTAAAACTCCCACAAGTAGAATCACTTATCAACTTGCGACATTTCTGGATTCGGAATTGAATTAATTTTTATTTTTCCTGTCTGCTTAATCTTAGTGTATTAATCTTTCTCTTTACAATCCAGTCAAAAACCAAATTGATCACACACTACCTCATTTTAATGGACTTAGACCTAAGGAAAACTTGAAGCTGTAAAATTTATAAATTTTACCTAGAACTCATCATGCAGAAGGTGTATCTAATTCTGTAACTAACTTGTGTAGCTAACTTTTTGGTATCATTACTTAGAGAAATTTAAAGTTATAAATATTATAAAGGATTAGAATATATTAGTAGTGGTGGCCACCATAATTTAGATCTATTGCTACTTGTGCTCTTTGTTTGCTTTTGCAATCTGTTAATGCTCTTTGTGCTCTTGTGCAATCTGTTAATGCTCTTTGTGCTCTTGTGCAATCTGTTAATGCTCTTTGTGCTCTTGTGCAATCTGTTAAAGTAAATATGCTTTGGATAATACAGTTTTTAATTTTCTTTGTACAAAATTGTCTTGCCTGAAATTTATCCTAAGGGATCCCAAATTCACAACCACTGAATCTTAGGACTTCAGGCCTATGTAAGTTTGGGACACCCAGAGGCCACAGAAAAGCTAGGTGAAATTTTAATAAATACTCTTTTGCATCTTTTAATGTGAGTAAAGGGACACAGTTTTGAACCTGTTTTCCTATTGAAGCTGTTCACTGCTGACATACTCCTCTACTTCTTGGGAGTTTACATAATGTTACCTGGTTGTTTATTTGGAATGTAATGTAGTGTGTGGGAAAAAAAGGATATTTATGTGACTTTAGAGTTAGAAATCCTTGGTGGTTGACATACACAACACAGAACATTACATTCTTCTTAAATTTATGAAAAAAATGATAGTAAAAAGATGTAAATTTATTGCAGTTATTCTTAAGAATAAAAAAAAAAAAAAGTTTAGTATTAGATTAGTAAGACACAATAACTAGTAGCCACTGGGATACAATTAATGTCTCTATTAAAAATAAAGATAAGCACTTTCAATCATACAGTTCTCAGAGCTGATTTCTACCTTTACTGCATCAGAGGAAGATGATGCAATGGAGCTTATTGCATTGTCTTCCTCTGCCATCACTAAATCACCCCAACGTCTTGCAACACGCACAATATGTTTCTTTTCTTTTTCTTTTTTTTTTTTTTTTTGACTTACTAATACATTGAATACTCACACTTTTTTATACCTGTAATTTACTTTATTAGTTTTACATATTTTTATTGTTTAAAAATTGTGTTTCTATATTTTTCAACACAACTGGAATGGAATGTACTTCCATTCTCCTTCCCCTTTCTGTTACTTTAAGTATTTCCAGTTGCAATTTTGCCAGTTGTGAGAATTCACCAGTCCATAATGTCCACACAATCAGTGAGGGATACTTTAGAAAATGTTATGTGCCCTTCAAAAGCCTTTATACTTGGCCTAATTTTGGAGAGCAACACCTTTAATTACATTTTAATAGCTGATTTCATTGTTTCTGCCTTAATTTATTTTAATACAGGAATACCTCGCATAGTGCAGTTAATTCGTGCCAAAAAAATACACGCTATGCGAAACCGCGCTGATCGAGGTATTATTAGTATGTATTTTAATGTAATGCGTTCCGACAATTTGATTATATGGGTCAAGTTGCAAAAATATATAGGAGTTTGTTTACTATAAATTGATGCACACGAAATTCTTGCAAAAAAAGAAACTAAAATGATAAAAATGAAAAATACTAGTAAATACAGTACAAATGATTTTTATTGCAGTATGTACATACCAAAAGAATATAAGTGAAGTGTGTACTGTATTTTTATTTTGAAAAATAACTGATCAGCTTAGTTTGCACAATTTTTTATTCTTTTTATCTGCATACATCTCTTTATAACATCAAATGTCATTTTGCAATACCTGCCTTACTTTCATACCTCGTTCGATGTTTGGATCTAGAAGAACACTCGGCACCATTACATTGTTTCTTTCCACTCATGTTTGTGTATAAAGGTGTAACATTTTTAAAAAAAATAATCTTTAATAAAAATACACAGCGAAAAATATTTGTACAGCTTATGCACAATCAGCGACCTCACCACTCAGAATCTAGAGTGTTTACTAATCTATCAAAGCTAGCAAAGTCCGTATATAATGGGAGTTGTGACAACAGTCAGCGTGGCCTTGAATCCATAACGCATTGGCTACATGCTGGCATTATAATACATACGTACATATCAAATGTATTGGTGTATAACACAGTTAATTATTTTTCAATTTGTAAACCGCATTATAGCGAAATCCATGCTGTTCGAAACCGCGCTATGCGAGGTATTCCTGTACTGAAAACCAAATTTGTATAACCATGATGTTGAAAATGGAATTAAAACTTCTGCTGCCGTTTTGTATAAATCTGAATATTTGCCAGACCTATTCTTTCAAATTAAGTTATATTTTCCCTTCATGGACATATGGGCTTTTATCCCATCAATTTTTTTTAAATCTAATTAGGAAAGTAGTGTTGAAAGTTTCATTTAAAGAGGTTAATGTTTCTAAAACAATTTTATATATTAGTCTCCTCTCATGCTTTCGCATATGTATGACTAAATCTCATCTGCTTATAGTATCATAACTCAAACATATCAGTTGTTTATATAAATACAGATCCCCCCCTACCACCCCACTTTGGGTCAGCTTAAATGAAAACAAAATAAAAGAGATTTAATCAGCTAACTGGGAGTGGCCCTTGGTAGGGATGAAGCACCTCTTCCCCGTCATGAATTTCCATCCCCGCCACAAAGAGGTGGGGATGGAAAACCCTACTATAAAAAAACCCTACTACTACACTACTATAAAAGTTCTCAAAAACATTTCAACATTAAGCTTTATTGGTAATACAGTTTATACCTGTAATGGACAGATCACACACAGGTCAGATCACAGTTAAGTCTTAATTTGGAGAGTCTATCAACCTCCATTTCTAGTTTAGTGACTCTAGGAAACATAATCTTATTAATGTCCCCTTCTGTTGCTGCCTCCACCACTACCTGTTTATCACGAATCTTCATGTTATTTAGAACTGGACATATGGACTTTAAGAGCACAGTTTTTATTTTCTTGCTGAATCTATACCTGTCTGATGTGGCCTTAACTATGATGATGGTCTTGGGCTTCTCTCTCTCTCTCTCTCTCTCTCTCTCTCTCTCTCTCTCTCTCTCTCATCTCAAACCATGTCAGCAAAGGAGTGCTAGTCACTAGCAGTCTTGGACTTTGTCTGGGCAGTCCCATGGCTAACTTATTGTACTCAATCTCAGTCTACATCATCACAGTCTGAAATCCATTCCAAAGGGATAACATGTCGGCCATCACCCTTTTAGAGTGGTCTAGCTCATCATCCATAATAATACTCAAATTAATAGCGTAGCTTAATTTTTTACGGTACTCACCTTTTGTATAATCTGCAACTGATGCTTGAGATAGGTTGGATACTAATTTGAATTTAAAATTGGGATTAATATGGATAAATTTAATTTTGAAACAGAGTTAAAATATGCCCAAGGAAATAGAAGTGCATATCTTCGTCCTTGGTTGTCATAGAATTTAAGGTTAAAAATGGTTGAAACTATATCTGTAAATCGAGGAGGCCAACAGCCATAACGAATTGGCTTTCGTAGTTAACGTCTTCAGTTGGCGATAGTGAGAAGGGAATGAAATGTGCATATTTAAAGGACCCTATGTTCCTGTGATGCTCTTTGATACATGCAGGAATCTCAGGTGCATGAGATTCCAAACCGGAGAGAGGTTATAGGGTAATTTAGCATGTATTACGTTAAAATTAGAATGATGGTGAAACCATTCTATGATAAAGGCATTGTACTGAAAAATTTTAAAACTAGATTTCAATTTAATGATGGGGATGGCTGAATCAACTAAAGGAGTGTGATTGTGGGACTGTACATGTAGTGTGAGTTCTGTGTTTGATTGTCCTGTTCTAAAGCTATTGTAATGATAATACACTCGTGTATTTAATGATAGATATAAGCTGGTCTGTAACCAAGTTACAAAGGAGGTTAGCTCCTTTTCAGCCCATCTGGACAGCTCACAGAACTTCATATCTGCCTGCACAATTACCCCCAGGTCCTTTTCATTCTCTACGGCTGTCAGTGTAGTATCACAGAGTTGATACAGTGGTAGCTTGGTTTGCGAGCATAATTCGTTCCAGAAACATGCTCGTAATCGAAAGCACTCGTATATCAAAGCGAATTTCCCCATAAGAAATAATGGAAACCCAGATGATTTGTTCCAAAACTCAAAAATATTCATATACTGTAAAAATTATTAATACAAAATATCTATATACGTTTTTATATTTTTAATATTTAAATTTAATATACATAAAGCAATCGAATTTATTAATTATTGGGTAGGACGACTTTCACTGTCACTAACGGAATCACTGCTATCTGTTGACTTTTTCTTTTTGTGACTTTAGCAAGAAACCTATCCAATGACACTTGCTTTTGCCTCCTTTTGAGGATTTCATGGAAATATGACATTGCATTGTCATTAAACTGATTCATCGCTCGCCCTATTACAAAATGAGGCACGCTTGATACACATAAACAAAGCTGCGCGCGTGTAGCAACTGAATAAATAACACCGTAAAGGCAGAGATACACTATTAACACCTCACATTTTACTAAAGCACATTTCTAGGGATTACTACCATAAAACAATAAAAACAATTTCCAGTTGCATTCCTGCTAGTGGAATCTGTTATAAACTGGTAGTAAACTCGATCTAATTGCATTTGTGATAATACCAATAGCTGGAATTGTGTTGGTTTTTACGTTATTATGGTGAAATGTGTTTCCCCTTCACTGATATAAAAAACATAAATACATTTTCAGAATCTTCACTTCATTCCTATCGTGTTGCATTCGATTGGGGTGATTCTGCGTTTGACAGCCATTTCTTGTAAACACAAAGACGAATCGTGCTAAGCGAATTCGGTTCGTGTTATATAAGATATCGTTCCCGTATTTATAAATCGTGTATGATCGAATTCGTGTAGTGTAAACACGTGTTATACGAGGACTGACTGTACTCGTATTGCAAGACCTCGCTCGTTTATCAAGATAAAATTTTTGCTAGTCTTGCAAAACACTCGCAGACCAAGTTACTCGCAATCCAAGGTACCATTCTACGTTGTTCTGGGGTTACTGTTTCCCATATATAGAACTTAACATTTGTCAATGTTAAACTTCATTTGCCACCTCTCAGCCCATCTGCTCAACCTTTCCAGATCCTGTTGCAGCAGCAGAGCATCAGTAGTGTCCTTGACAACCCTGCCAACCTTTGTATCGTCTGCAAACTTGGACATTAAGCTTGATATACCATCATCAATATCATCTATAAATACAGAAAACAATAATGGACCCAACACTGAACCCTGAGGGACTCCACTAATAACACTAGTCCACGATGAGCAGTGTCCATTGATTACCACTCTCTGTCTTCTCCCCCTCAACCATCCCTTTATCCGTAGTAGCAATTTGCCTCTAATGCCACACTGCTCCAGTTTGTGCAGCAGTCTTCCCTGTGCAACAGTATCAAAAGCCTTTCTAAGATCCAAATATATGATATCAAAGTTATTCCCTGCATCCAGTTCTTTTGTGACTGCATCATAGTTTCCAATCAAATTGGTCAGGCAAGACTTTCCTTTAACAAAACCATGCTGTGTCCGAGCTATAACTGAAGTCTTGTCTAGATGATCCTGCAGTGCTTCTTTAATCAGTGCCTCCATTAATATTCCTGGAACAGAAGTTAAACTCACAGGTCTATAATTACTTGTGTCAGCCTTTGATCCTCCTTTGTGAATTGGAGTCACATTTGCACATCTCCAGTCTATGGGTACCTCCCCGGAGTCCAGGGAAGCTCTCATAATTATGGATAAGGGTTTGCTTATTTCATTTGCTGCCTCCTTTAATATAGCTGGATAGATCCCATCCACCCCAGATGCCTTTCTTGTGTTTATCTTCAACAATTTCTCCTCCACTTTACTCTCAGTTATTACAAAATCATCTAGTTCACTGCCAGAGTTTAATACACCTCTGGCATTCCCCTCGCTGAATAACTCCTCATGTGTGAATGTCAATGCAAAATATTCATTTAGTTTGTTAGCTACCTGATCAGGATCATCAACAGTCGAACCATCGATACCAAGTGGACCAATCTGATTCATCCCCTTCCTTCTAGAGTTTGTATAAGTAAAGAGCTCGTTGCTGTTTTTCTTTGCATCCTTTGCCAAAGATTTCTCGTAATCTGCCTTCGCCTAGCTAACTTCCTTTGAACTTAGTTACAGACCAGCTTATATCTATCATAGGCTTCTGTGTCACATGTTAATTTATATGTATCCCATGCATTTTTCTTCTCTGCCATATGTCTCATTAATTCATCTGACATCCATTTAGGCCTAAACCTTGAACAATAATTCTTAGTTGGTATGTAAAGCCTAGTAGCTTCCAAGATAAATTCTTTGAATGCTTCCCATTTTGAATTTGCTGTTGGTAACATCATCAGTTGGTCCCACTGTATAGAATTTAAATACTGTCTCAGACCATCCTAGTCGCCTTTACGAAAGCAAAAACCCTTCCCTTTACCCCTGATGGTAGTTATCTCTTTGAGTAAATCCCACTTCAGCACACTGTGATTACTGCCACCTAGTCGTTCCATTATCTGCAGATTCTTAATGCATGAAGAATCACTACTGATAATCAGATCAAGAGTATTACTCCCTCTAGTTGCCTCCCAAACGTGCTGATGTAGAAAACAATCATCCAATAAATCCACAAAAGCCTTGCTAGTGTGTGTGTGACCAACCCACAAATTCCAGTCAATATCTGGGAAATTAAAATCCTCTATTATAAGACTCACTGATTTACTGGCCCACTCTATTTCTCTGTACAGTTTCTTATTATACTCATCAGAGTCATTAGGCTTATAGCACACTCCTTCTCTCAATTTTGATCTCCCAATGCTTATGTCACACCAAACTGACTCGACACTACACTATCCAGCGATGTCGACTGGCTTCACTTCCTTGGATTTTATGTGTTTCTTAACTAATAGCATAACCCCTCTTCCCTTCCTATCCTTTCTGTACACATTGTACTCCCCAAATTCCAGTTCTGCATTCCTTATATCTGTGTGACACCATGTCTCTGATATCCCAACAATAGCCGACCGGGCTAGCCGAGTGGGTAAAGTACCTGCCCGGCAACCCAAAGGTCGCGGGTTCGATTCCCGCCTCGGGCTTGGATCAAAGTACTGCAAAAACCTTGGGAGGTGCAATATGGCCACAGAAGCCGATGCGCCAACAACTACCAAATCAAAAAAAAAAAAACCAATCCCAACAATATCTGCCTTTGATGTTTTGAGCAACACCTCAAATTCATCAAATTTATTTACCAAACTCCTAGCATTGGTGTACACGCAAGTATACATGCACCTGTTCCTATTCTTAGCTACCCTAACACAACCCATGTGTTTACTTGTACTGCAGTGACTCCCAGCAGTCTCTGAAATAGCCTGCATCTTGTTTTCCAGGATGCTGCTCATTCCAATAGAAGCAGTGCAAGAATCACTTACACCACAGAATGTGTTAGAGTAACTAAGAATAAGAATAGGTGCATATATACTTGCATGTATACCAATGCTAGAAGTATAGTAAATAAATTTGATGAATTTGAAGTGTTGGACAAGACATCAAAGGCGGATATTGTTGGGATATCAGAGACATGGTGTCACACTGATATAAGGAATGCCGAACTGGAATTTGGGGAGTACAATGTGTACAGAAAGGATAGACAGGATAGGAAGGGAGAAGGTGTTATGCTGTTAATTAAGAAAAACATAAAATCAAAAGAAGTGCACCGTCGAGTCAGTTTGGTGTGACATAAGCACTGCGAAAGCAAAAATAAGAGTAGGAGTGTGTTATAGGCCTCATGACTCGAATGAGTACAATGAACAGTTGTACAGAGAAATAGAGTGGGCTAGTAAATTGGAATGTCTTATAATGGGGGATTTTAACTTCCCAGATATTGATTGGAACTTGTGGGTTGGGCACTCACACACTAGTCAGACATTTGTGGATTTATTGGATGATTGTTTTCTGCAGCAGCATGTTCGAGAGGCAACCAGAGAAAGTAATACTCTTCATCTGGTTATCAGCAGTGATCATTCATGTATTAGGAATTTGCAGATAAAAGAACCACTAGGTGGCAGTGATCACAGTGTACTGATGTGGGATTTACTTAAAGATTTAATTACCATCAGGGGTAAAGGAAAGGGTTTTTGCTTCCGTAAAGGCGAGTACAGTGGTCTCCGAAAGTTTTTAAATTCTGTACAGTGGGATCAACTGACAATGTTACCAACAGTAAATTCTAAGTGGAAAGCATTCAAGGAATTAATCGTGGATGCAACTAAAAGTTTCCTACCTATTAAGAAATATTGTTCAAGGTTTAGGCCTAAATGGTTATCAAATGAACTAATGAAACTCGTAACAGAGAAGAAAAATGCATGGGATGCATATAAATTATCAAGCGACTCAGAAGCCTATGGCAGATATAAGTTAATCTGTAATCAGGTCCAAAGGAGGTTCGGCAGGCGAAGGCAGATTACGAGAAATCCTTGGCAAAAGATGCTAAGAAAAACAGCAAGGATTTCTTTACTTACATAAACTCTAAAAGGAAGGGGATAAATCTGATTGGTCCACTTGACATCGATGGTTCGACTTTGATGATCCTGCTCAGATAGCAAACAAACTGAATGAGTATTTTGTATCTACATTCACACGTGAGGAATTATTAAGGTTTGAAAATGGCAGAAGGTTATCAAATTGTAGCAGGATACTTAATGATTTTGTAATAACTGAGAGCAAAGTGGAAGAGAAACTGTTGAAGTTAAACGTAAGAAAAGCACCTGGGGTAGATGGGATCTATCTAGTTATATTAAAGGAGGCAGCAAAGCAACTATGCAAACCCTGAGCCATAATTATGAGAGCATCCTTGGACTCAGGGGAGGTTCCCACGGACTGGAGATGTGCAAATGTATCCCCAATTTACAAAGGGGGATCGAAGGGTGACACTTGTAATTACAGACCAGTTAGTTTAACTTCTGTTCCGGGTAAAATAATGGAGTCGCTGGTTAAAGATGCATTGCAGGATCGTCTAGACAAGACTGCAGCAATAATTCAGACACAGCATGGGTTTGTTAAGGGAAAGTCTTGTCTGACAAATTTGATAGGAGATTATGATGTGGTTACAGAGGAACTGGATGCAAAGAATAATTTTGATATCATATATTTGGATTTCAGGAAAGCTTTTGACACTGTTGCGCATGGAAGACTATTGTACAAATTGGAGCAGAATGGTATTAAGGGTAAGTTGCTACAATGGATAAAAGGATGGTTAAGTGGGAGAAGACAGAGGGTGGTAATCAATGGGTGCTGCTCTTCTTGGACTAATGTTATTAGTGGAGTCCCACAGGATTCGGTGTTGGGTCCACTGTTGTTTTGTATATTTATCAATGATATTGATGAAGGTATATCAGGCTTAGTGTCGAAGTTTGCAGATGATACAAAGGTTGGCAGGGTTGTTAATGACAGTAATGGCAGTGTGTTACTGCAACAGGATCTAGATAATTTGGACAGATGGGCTAAGAAGTGGCAACTGAAGTTTAACCTTGAGAAATGCAAAGTACTGCATATGGGTAGAAGTAACCCGAGAGAAAAGTACCAACTGTGTGGTACTACACTTAAGGTGGTAGAAAATGAAAAAGACCTGGGAGTAATTGTGCAGGCAGATATGAAGTTTTCTGAGCAATGCATACAGGCTGCCAGGGCAGGTCATGGGGTTTTGTCAATGATATATAGGAATTTTGCTAGTAGGGAAGAGGAGGCGATTATCCCTCTGTATAAGGCAATGGTCAGGCCACGCCTTGAGTACTGCATACAGGTCTGGAGGCCTCATTTTAGGAAGGATGTAGATTTACTTGAGCGTGTACAGAGAAGGGCAACAAGATTGGTGAGGGAAATGAAGGGATCCTCTTATCAAGAGAGGCTTAAGTTCTGCAAATTGCAGTGGCTGGAGACTAGGCACCTGCGCGGTGATCTGATTGAGGTGTATAAGGCCTTGAATGGGTTCAGCACGCTGAATTCTGATGGGATCCTTCCACTTGTTCAGATTACGAACCTAAGGGGGCATAAATTCAAATTAAGAAAGGACAGATGTAGAATAGATGTGCGGAAATTTGCCTTTAGCCAGCGGGTGGTTAATTGCTGGAACAAACTTCCATCTGTCGTTGTGGAAGTTGATAGGTTGAATAAATTTAAGGAGGAACTGGACAGGCATTTCGAGGGAATGGTGTGTGTGTTTTTTTTGGCTGATGCTGCATAAGCTCATACATTTGCTTTCTTGCATCACATGCCACTACTACTACTACTACCTCTTCCAGTGGCTACTTTTAATCTATTAGTCCTTGTATCTCCCGAAGCTAGCAGTTTTCCGACCCCCTAACATGCCTCGATAGCATCAGCAAATATTCTTGCACCCTTTTTATTTAAGTGTATCCCATCCCTGTAGAAGCAGTTTCCCCTGTTAACAAGTACAGTCCAGGCTGAAAAAAATTTTACCCCTTGAGCCTTGCACAATCTTTCCAGGGCCGAATTGATCGACAAGGCTCTCATCATATACTCCCTCCTATCATGTCTGGGCAGAATTGTAGACACTTTCAAATTCAACCCTAATTCACGGCTTTTTTTCAACAGTTACCTGTACTTGTTAAGTAATTCTGCCGGTCTCCTACTCTTAATATCATTAGTGCCAACGTGTACAACTATATCACATTTTGTGCCCTTAAAAGATGATATTCACTCTACAGCATCACCAACCTTTGCTCCTGGCAGACATACCCTGTTCCTGATAATAGAGTCACCAACAACTACTAGTTCCTGTGGGACCAGCGCATTCTGCCTTGGGGTTGCCACTGTGTTGCGTGATGATCAAGTGCAAGTTCTAGCATTGATGTGGGCAACTGAGAGCTTGGTGGGCCCCTAAATTTAGATCCTTCGAGGGCTTCCCCCCCTGTCCTTCAAGCTCTCATATAGGCACATGATAACGCTGAGTTGTTGCCTGATTTCCTTACACTCCTTACATCGTGCACACAAAAATACATCCCCCATGGCAATATCATGTCCCGTACCCGATTGCTCCACAAACATCATGCAAGCAGTGCATTTTAAAAGGCTGTTGTTCAGAGGGCAATTTCCCCCCCTCAGTTCTCCCCTGAGCCACAGCACTCCCATTAGCTTGAGCCTTTTGCTTTGCTGCTCTGGTCTGAGTCATGATTTCGATTTAATTTCAATTTCAGTACAGAATTATAATCCTAAACTTGTATCCCAACACAGTTATAACGCTATATTGATTAGTCCGGGATTCGAGTCCCTCACCACCAAATACGGAGGATGCGGAAAGGTCAGGGAATGACCACCGCATATCCCGGAGCAATATGGCCTTAGTTGCTAATGCTTCTAAAAACCAAATAACAAACAAACAAACATAACGCTAAATATATATTTCAGTATACAGTATTATCTACGAGTTCTGTTTATATAACTTCCATATCAAGTTATGTATTAATTAATTATGTTACATTTGTAATCTAAGTTGTTATATGTATTTAGTTAAAAGTACAATTTAATTGACAATGAAGTTTAACAAGATTAATAGATTTTACTGATTAATTGACAATATTATATTATATACTATACTATACTATACTAAGCTTACGCTATCTAGTTCGGGATATAACATTGTGTCGTGTAACAATGGCAGCAAGTTACGAATGGTAAATCTATGGACACTTAAGTATTAATTAACTTCCAAATCTCGCTGTCTCAATTCAGAATAAACTAAGGATACTGACTAGGTCTATAAGCTACTTATAGAAAATAATTTTATGTAACAATTGATCAATAAAGTGGCTAAATATGGCTAAAAAACTTCTCGTTCAGCAGAGCTGCAACTTGTAACACATGGATTTGATACCCTTACCGATACTTTTATGTTTTATGTATCGGTATTTGATACCCTTACCGATACTTTTATGTTTTATGTAACGGTATTTGATACCCTTACCGATACTTTTATGTTTTATGTATCGGTATTTGATACCCTTACTGATACATTGCGCTGCTATCATCAGGGCCAGAGGCATTTCTACTAAATATTAGTTTGCACCTGGTGAACTTTTCATTTTGTTTTCTATTTAAAATGATAAACTGAAGAAAATTGAGGATTTCTGATAACATTTCAGCCATAATTGTTGTGTTTACCAAAACTGTTGTATAAAGGTTTGCAAATGCTCATTTTGGAATATTTTGAGAGCACCTGTCAAATATTACTTAGCTTTGCCTTAATTATTAATAAATATCTTTTGTTTATATTTCTATTTGTGATGCTAGTCATTAATGTAACATACCATCGTGAAAAAGGGTTAGAAATATGAAATTCCTAGGTGATGCACTTTCTTTGAACACTAGTGTATATATATTTATATATATTTTATTATTTAAGATGTTAGTTATAGTGGTAGAGTCCAATGGTGTAGTTATAATCAAAATTTAGCAGGTTATAGTGTATACCGAGAAACAAACCGGTACGATATAACAGCCCAAGAAACATAAAAACCTATGTAAGCGCCTACGGCAACCTGGAAAAAATATATATGCAATATAACATAAGGATAACCTTACATATCAAAATTATATTATAAAATAAAATTATGTTAATTATAGGTATATAGATACATTGAAAGGGACTTTTTCGAGGGCTAACCCTCTCAGTGTATCAACCATAATTAATGCGCTATCCATTTCTGTTGTCATCATCCAGCATAACAGTGTCCAGAAGATAGTTAGGTAGTATGTGAAAGCAATACCAAATGAAGGTAATGTAGTATTAGATAACAAAACCACAATATATTACGGTTAACTGAAATTAATATATCCCAATTTAGTAGTTAGCTGGCTAGATGACTGTTAGCCTGACGGATTCACAAAATTTACAAAAATGATAGTAATACATAGCATAATGTAGAATTATATAGAAAGAGATCCATGCTTTGTTAAACATATACATATGTGGTATATTATATATCGTATAGGTAGTATTAGTAGCATACGCTAAAAGTAACAAAAAGCAATAGTAGCATAAGCTAAAGAAGGCGAACAGAAGCAAGTAAAGTATAGATATAGTACCTCAATCCCCCTCGAATTACTCTAATAGTTCATGAGGTATGAAAAAGGGTTATTACAGTAAAAGGTAAAAAGAACAGAAAAGGCAAAGCATGATGTTACTTAGGATAAAACCGGGAGTGTAACTTCCCGTCCCTTATAGTAAGGTATCTTGGTTATTAGATATAACAAGAAGAGTCAATAAGTATAAAATTCTTACCACTGCAAAGAAAATGTAAGAAAGACGGAATAATTCTGCACGTGTAGCATATATGCGTACCTAACCGATCGAAGCACCCCCTAGTAACTGTAGTTAATGTCACTAAATTGATTATGCATTTTACATACTTTGGATATATATATATAAATTTATAAAATGAGTTTCCCTATTCAGGAGACCCTAGTGTCAAAACAGTTAGAGATAGCGCTGTGAAAATCGGTGGGTATGTCATTTACAGTATGGGGAAGCGATTTGCAGAAGAAAAAAAATTTGTTCAAATTTCCACCACCAGGAGAGAAATTAGCACTGTAAACATGAGATGGAATACCTAACTTACAATTAGATTTTAATATCAGAACTTATAAAGCTACAGATATTGTTCTGTGTGCTTTCCTTCGCTCGAGATGACATTCCGAAAACGGAGGACTGTGTGCAACACAGTTTCACCACCAAATATGGAGGATGCGGAAAGGTCAGGGAATGACCACCACATATCCCGGAGCAATATGGCCTTAGTTGCTAATGCTCCTAAAAACCAAATAACAAACAAACAGTTTCACATAGCATCTCATTGGGAATGTTGGCTACGTGCTGTTTAATGCTTGCTTTCAAATCGACAAGCATCTGTATGCCACCATGGTAAACTCTGTCTTTTAGGTATTCCCATAGCCAGAAATCACAGGGATTAAGATCTGATATCTGGCTGGCCAGAACTGCAGAAAGTCTCTAGAAATGATGTGATCATTTCAAAATGTTGAACGGAGCAGTTCCTTCACTTGTCGACCAATGTGGGGCGAGGCACCATCTTGCATGAACACTACGGTCTCCAAGCATTGTCTTTCTTGTAGAGTGAGAATAATGTGATCTCTTAGATGAGTGCAGTACTGTGCACTAGTTACTACACACCTTACAGGGCCATGAGGTGTGGACTCTTCAAAGAAAAATGGTCCGATTATGAACTCTGCTGTGAATCCACACAATACTGTAATGTATGGACTTTGTAGTGGTCTTTCATGCACAGCAGATGGATGAGAAGTTCCCCATATTCGGCAGTTTTGTGCATTTACAGCACTATGAAGAGTGAAATGTGCCTCATCAGACCACAAGATCATTCAAGCCCATGTATAGTCAAGTTCCTATATATAATATCAGTGTAGATACACCATAGTTTATCCATAAATTTAAACTACATATGTAGTGTAAAAGGCATTGTTTTAATTGTATCTCATACTGTGGCTGCCTTCACAACGAGATACCAGGAAGGCAGCCACAATATGAGATACAATTACAACGATACCTTTTACACTACATATGTAGTTTAAATTTATGGGTAAACTCCATGTATCTACACCAATATTATATAGTTAATTACTTAAAACCCATATATAATTATGTCTTGTGCATTTCATCTTTAAATACAAAGTCAAGTTCCATACGAGCCAGAAATCATAGAGCAAAGTCTATTCATTGTTGCTGATCACAACACTATTTCTTGTACTACGTGAATCTTTTACAGGAACCAGTGTAAAATTATTCGAACCACTTTATGTACAGTAGGCCAAGGAAGGTTTAATTCTCTTGACACACCTCTGACACCACTGACTGGTAGTGTTTCACATTCTGACCTGGAGGCTATTGCAACTGCCACTTCATCCACTACCTTCGTTCCGATACGTGGTTGTCCCTTGCCTGGAATTACACCTAACTCCCCAGTCACTTCAAATTTTTTTATTAGTTTTCGAAGCCCCGCTGACATCAAAGGTCCTTTACACAAACCTTTAAGTTTCTGATATTCGTGTAGTGCTGCATTAGCATTACTATTATTCTGGTAGAACAGTTTTACTAAAAGAGCACGTTCCTTTTTTGTAAGAGCCATAATGGTTATTGACTGTGGCATTAGCCTTTCTGATTTTATCTAACAGGGTGTCATTTGCATAAGTAGCTGGTCTTGAAGTAAATCACAACTTTTACATGTACAGTACTGCTTTTCCCCTGGTGGCTGAAATTTGAACAAATTTTTTTTCTTCTATAAATTGCTTCCCCGTACCCATTGATTTTCACAGCACTAACTCTTAACTGTTTTGACACTAGGGTCTCCTGAGTGAGGAAACTTATTTTATAATCACCTGGTATATATATATATATATATATTTCCAAGTATGACAATAAATATAAATAAATATTATAATAAATACTAAGTAGTCACATAACCAGTTAATGCCATCTAGGACGATTAAAGTTTACTGCTAAATTTGGGATTAATTAACCATTTGGCTCTAACTTACTACAAATTTTATACTTTTGGCTCTAATTACTACAAATCTTATACTTTTGGCTCTAACATAATATTATTTTACGTATATTTGGACATACTTATGCTGGACGATGACTACAGAAACGGATAGCTCGTTAATTATAGTTTATACATTGTAAGGGTTAGCCCTTGAAAAAGTCCCTTGCAATGTATCTTATTGCCATAACTAACATTATAATGGTATTTTTTATATATGTTTATAATTTTTTTGCTTATGTCATGGCATAGATTGATTTTTTTCCAGGTTACGTTGGGTACCCGCCAGGGTTTATGGTTTACCTGATAAGCTAGTATATCATATTTTACCTTAAAAAACTCTTACCATTATTAACTTAACTCATATATATATATATATACACGCACACAGTAAACCCCCGATTTAATGGACCCCGATATAACGGACAAATAATAATACAGTAATGTACATAGATCGTATGTATAGCTTAGCTTAATTTTCAGCACTTACCTCATAGTAATCCGCTTAGCTGGTGGAGAGTTTTACCATATACATAGTGGTTATAGGATTCTAATAACTTACAGGGATTATGGGTTTAAAAACTAAGTTATGGGCTATAAAAATTTATCTAAGAAAGGAGAGTGCACCTTCCATTCTATGGTTGCCTAATTAAAATTTTTATAGCCCATAACTTAGTTTTTAAACCCATAATCCCTGTAAGTTATTAGAATCCTATAACCACTATGTATATGGTAAAACTCTCCACCAGCTAAGCAGATTACTATGAGGTGAGTACTGAAAATTAAGCTACGCTATACATACGATCTAGTTATTACATTACAGCACATAAGGACTCCTTAAAAATCAAGAGTAATGTACATATTAATCTCGACCATATTATTTTTTTTTAGATTATACAAAACTTCAGTATTATTCTTAATTAAAAATTAATAATAATTACCCGTTTCCATTATTGTTTTCATAATTACCTACTTTTATTTTTATAATCAAATTCAGGAAATTGTTTTTTATTCTTTCTGAAAACGTGTTCAAATAGCTGTTTTCCCCGATAACAGATAAGAGCAGGCGGTGACTTGCGAGCTGAACGTGACTCGGGACACTAAACTGCAGGTCTACCGACTCGCTTTGTTTCGGTCTCAGTCTGCCTCAAGCTGTCATGCGGTCAGGTTGTATACAGAGTGTTTCTGTGATTTCTGAATTGTGACTTTATTTATTAAATAATTTTGCAATCCTTACAATTTAAAATGGCATCAAGTGATAAAGGAGTTAAAAGAAAGCATGTGAACTTAAATGTGGCACAGAAATTAGAACAAGGCATCTCAATAGCACGTGTTTGTGAAATTTATGGCGTAAAAAAACAGTTTCTGATATCCGTAAATTAAAGGTCAAATTGCAACATAATTTTATATTGTACAGTACTGTATATTGTGTTAAAGGTTTTTTTACATTAAGAACAATAAAAAATGCCCCCCCAGGTTACATTCGATTTAACGGGCACCCCTTCTCTCCTATTAGTCCATTAAATTGAGGGATTACTGTACAGCAGGCCCTTGTTATAATGCAGTTTGCTTTACGCTAATTTGCTATAACACTTTTCTTATATTATAACCCGTATCTGACTACAGTGCTGTCACAAATCGCTATAACCCTCTTTTACAGATTGCATTTTTGGCATATTTAACGAAATCGTTTTTTATTTGATGGAGTCGATAGCTTGAAAATGAATAGCAAAACAACATTAAAACGTTTTCCACGCCGACTTGAGAAATTTTCCCACACTCAGTGAAATTGTTCTCGCACGCTAATTTAATTTAAGTACAGTGACTTGTTACATAGTTCCGAGATCAACATTTTAAAAAATGATCAAGTATATTGCTTGTAATATTTGCGTTATATGCATTTATCCGAAGTCTAGTCATCACTCAGTACAGTATTAGACATTGTGCATGATGGACTGTTTACTCGAACATTGTATCATAATTAATGCAACCAATGCAGTTACATTTTCGAAGAGTTAATAATGGCAGATAAGAATGAAAAAGCAACAACGTCCGGATGCAGTATGAAGACTATAAATGTAAGAAAAAGACTGAATTCGAAAATTAAATTAGACGTTTTGAAGCGAATCAATTCCAGTCAACGACAAGTGGATGTGTGCCATAATTTAGGACTGGCAAATTTAACTGTAAGAACAATTATAAAAAAATATTAAAGAATTAATTTTAGCAGCGGGAAAGACAGCTGTTCCACTGCAAGCAACCAGGGCTAGGCCAGCTATTAGGATTGAAATGGAGAGACTTTAACTAATTTTATTGAAGATAATATCCAATGCAGAATTCAGTTAAGTTAAATATTATATAAAAAAAAAAAGTGAGAGAGATTAGCCTATATGATGATCTGAAGAAAACTCACCTAAAAAAAAAAAAAATGTGGAACCATTTAAAACTAGTAAAGGCTGGTTGAATAGATTTAAAATCCAGGGAGAAGCCGCAAGTGCAGATCAAGGAGCCAAAACTTTCAAAAAAGAACTTGTTAAAATTATTGAAGATGGGTATTATGTGTTATACTTCTCAACAAGTTTTTAACATAGATGAAGCAGGACTTTATTTGGAAATGAATGCCTAAAAGAAGTTTCATATTGAAAGAAGAAAAAAACATGCCAGGTTTCAAAGCGGCGAAGGATCAGTTGACTTTATTGTTTGGTGGTAACACTGCGGGGATTTAAAATTAAAACCCTTTTAGTTTACCAGGAAGAGGACCAAAGTACAACCCAAAAATAAACACATTTTTCATGATTAAATTCATCAATTAAATTAAATCAATTTAGATCAATTAAATTCATGATTTTAATTGTAATTTTAAGTTTAATTTTGATACGTAAGTAGTTACAACATAATTATATACGTATGCAATGCAGATTATTTTATATGTACAAATATTTGAATATTAAATATTTTGACTGATATTTGTGCATCTTTTCACTACTGTTTATTATTGATTAGGAAATATCGTATGGTACCGACTGCAACTCACAAATACGTATGTTACGTTATGGGAATGAGGCGCTCGCTTATCGCGGATTCACTTAGCGCTCTTGTTTTTCTGGAACGAATTATCAGCATTAAGCGGGGGTCACCTGTATATAAAATATTTATACTTAAAAGTTCTTTTTTATTTATTTATTTATTTATTTATTTTTTTTTTTTTGAGTCCCCAGGCAGAGAAGTGATTGACTTGTTGCAGTATCTCTGTTCAAATGAAGTTGATATACCTCTTAATTACATCACTCATACTGGAATGCAGAATAAATATGGTGGCTACGAAAATGACTGCAGCCTTGTTCGTATAGATGAAAATCGGTAAGAGGTATTTATATTGAAGCAGTAGTCTAGTGTTGATTTGTATTTTCTTGCCATAGCCTTATGAGTACCTGTAATTCCATCTTTTTTTTTTTTTTTCCATTTTTTCTGTTTATTATAAAATTATTTTACAAAATGATTTTGATAGAAATTATTTTACAAAATGCCCTTACTTATTGTAGTCATGACATGTTGCTCTAAATTGTTTTCCTCTTTTTTTGATATAATTGTTGTTAAATTGTTAGTCACATCTGTTGCATTCATCTGATGAATACTGCAGTGTCTGATTAGAATAGTATAGGTTTTAAGGCATTTTTCATGAACTGGTTACATAGGAAAATATCAAGGTAGATAATACACTCTTGTGAGTACCAATCTCTTAAGCTGATTAAAGTTTCACTTTACCAAGATTTGCTGATTCATTAAATGCATTAAATCTTTACATTACAAAATGTGATTTTGTTGGTTGGTGGGGGATGTCGAAAGAAAGATGGTAGTCAGCCTTGCAGTGATAACACCTCCATGCTTTAACAGGTGACAAGTTGCTTTTTAATTTATGGGGAAAGTTTTGGTATTTTTAATTCTGCTTGGAAATATACCAATATTTCATCTTTTTTGAATGAATTGCAATACTTGTATATATAATTTTTTAGTTTTTTAATAAAGAAATTAAATATTTAAATGCTGAAATTAAAAAAAAAAAAACACTGTAGGCATAAAATATGAAGACGAAACTAATATAAAGATGAAAAGAAACTATTAGCCCGTTTCATTTTGCAGTTTAAAAAAAAAAACTGTTAAATGAGCAAAATTTTGTGAGAATGATAGAAAGATCCGGAGGTAATTTTGCAGTAAGACATGAAGTTCTCTGAGCAGTGCAAATGGAATTTCTAGGACAGCTCAGCTCATGCAATTTTGTCAGTGATACATAAGAATTTTGCCACCAGAGATAAGGAAGTGATTATCCTATTGTACACTAAACGGATTCATGGAATATCAGAATTCATGGGATTCTTGGACAAGGAGACACTGCCACCCCTCTCGCTAGTTGATGAACCCACTTCTTGGCAGGTATATAGGTGCACTGCATCATTGCATTCGTGTAGATGGTAATTCAGTATGTCAGTATGGATAAACTTCGTTAGTTAACCGACTTTGAAAGAGGGATGATAGTGAGTGCCTGACAAATGGGTCACTCTATTGCGGAGGTTGTACAGAAATTGCACTATCCCCATTTGACAGTATCAAGAGTGTATTGGGAATATGCCATTTCTGGAATAACATCTGATCATGGACAGCGCTGTGGGCTGAGAAAGGTGGTTGATGAATATGGCCATTGACTTCTGTCTCGCATTGGTTCAACCAACTGGAGAGCGACAGTGGCACAAATCACCACTGACTTCAAAAAGGGAGATACTAGAAACATCTCCACCAAGACCATCAGGCAATCGTTAGCCACAATAGGTTAAGGGAGCCGCCGACCCAAGATTACTCTACGTGTCCACTGGGCAAAAGAACATCAGCACTGGACCTTGGATACAGGTCTCCTGGTCCGATGAGTCACGTTTCCAGTTATTTCAAGTGGGCGAGAGGGTGCATATCTGGCAGAAACCACACAAAGCTATGCACTTGTTGTGTCAACAAGGAACTGTTCAGGCGGGTGGATAGTTGGTAATTGTCTGGGGTGTGTTCAGCTGGCACACATTGGGACCTCTGGTGCATCTAATTTTAGTTTACTTGCCCATCCTTGCAGACCGTCTGCATTCCTTCATGATCATCATGCGCCCACAGAGCAATAAAATCTTCCAGCAGGACAATGCACTTCCTCACAGAGCCACGGTGACTAGAACATAGTTCAAAGAGCATTCCACAGATTTTACCACAATGGTATGGCCTCCCTGTTCACCGGACATGAACCCTGTAGAGCATCTTTGGGATGCTGTGGAAAGGTCCATTCGAGCTTTGGATCCTCCACCCAGGAATGCGATGGAATTATGGACAATGGTGCAGCAAGCATGGATGGAAATACCTGTGGATCGCTTTCATGAACTAGTGAACTCAATGCCTCGCCGTGTGGCTGCCCTTATCCGGGCAAACGGTGAGCCCTACCCGTTACCAGGTAGGCATCCCATGATTTCTGCCCACTCATTGTAAAGGCAATGGTTAGGCCATATCTTGAGTACCCATACAGTTCTGGAAGCCTCAGTGTAAGATGTGGATCTATTGGAACAGGTTCAGAGAAGAGTAACGAGATTAATGAGGAGAACAGAAAATTACTCTTACCAAGAAAGATTTCAGTTCTGAAAATTGCAGCATGTAGAAACTAAACTCCTGACACCTTGTGAGGAGATCTGATTGAAACGTGTAAGCCTCTGAATGGATTGAGGAAACTAAATGCTGATCCTTGCTGAGATAAAACACACATGAGAGGATATGAATTTAAATTGAGGAAGGATAATTGCAGGATAGATTTTCAGAAATTTGCTCTCGGTCAGTTAGTTGTTGATTGTTGGAACAAACTTTCATTTAACATTGTGGAAGTGGGTAATTTCAATAAATTTAAGAAAGAACTAGGCAAATTGTTAGAGGGTATAGGGTCAGGATCCAATTTTGTTATTAGACCGTGGGCTATGTCATATTTATATTCTTTAATTCTTTTAAAGATAGAAGATTATTCAAAAGAACTAAAGAACATAAATATGAAATAGCCTCATATCAAAATTGGATCCTAAATTCCACACCTATTGTGAGGATCACCAATGGGATTTCAAAAATACCTCTGTTCTAACATTAACAAGTACAAGAAACACAGACTGCACAAAGAATCCTTCATTATTGGCATAACGTTCAGTATTAACCGAAACAAAAGCATGCAGATAGATATTAACCACATGCATATTTTCAAAAGCAGAGTATTAGAAAGATAAAAAAAAAGGCAAAAATAGAAACCATAATAATGATACCCCCCCATTCTAACATAACCTTGAATCCACCCAAACAATTAAGACACTCACAAAGATTGCCTGCCAAAAAGAGATGCCTCCCCACCTCTCTCTCTCTCTCTCTCTCTCTCTCTCTCTCTCTCTCTCTCTCTCTCTCTCTCTCTGTGTTAAGTGTAATTTCATTAAATTTTAATCTTTTTAAATAAATTATTAGCTGATTTAAAAATTATTTAATCTTTATCAGATGTTTATTAATTGCTATCTGTTCACTAATTAAGGTTCTGTCATATAAGTACTAAACACTAAATATTAACAAGTAAAAAATTTGTAATCAAATTAACAACTCTATGTAAATGAAGTCACTATAATTTACCAGTTCTACTGTCTTTACAATCACTGAAATGGTACAGGAAGTACCATGAAACATCTCAGAATAATCTGTAATTCTTCAAAAAATTAAAGGCAGATTGCACTCCACATTGGTTGACTTGTGCTCATTATTTCAAATATTCTATATAAAATATTCTTTTTTGCTATTGCTCTGTAAGCTTGCATCATTTTTGCACTTTTTGCCATCTGCATGTGTGCAAGTATTATAGTAAAACTATTTAGTATAATGATTAAATTCACATGATAAGGATCCCTGATGAATAATAAGTTAAAATATGAATAAAAAATATATTTTATTTATACTTTTACAGTTGTGGGTTGGTCACTCACACACTAGCAAGGCTTTTGTGGATTTATTGGATGATTGTTTTCTACAACAACACGTTCAGGAGGCAACTAGAGGGAATAATATTCTTGATCTGATTATCAGTAATGATTCTTCATGCATCAAGAATCTGCAGATAAAGGAACCACCAGGTGGCAGTGATCACAGTGTGCTGAAGTGGGATTTACTCAAAGAGGTAACTACCATCAAGGGTAAAGGGTAGTGTTTTTGCTTTCGTAAAGGTGACTGCGGTGGTCTAAGACAGTATTTAAATTCTATATGGTGGAACCAACTGATGATGTTACCAACAGCAAATTCAAAATGGGGAGCATTCAAAGAATTAATCTTAGAAGCTACTAGGCTTTTCATGCCAACAAAGAAATATTGTTCAAGATTTAGGCCTAAATATATGTCAGATGAATTAATTAGACATGTGACACAGAAGCCTATGATAGATATAAGCTGGTCTGTAACCAAGTTACAAAGGAAGTTAGGCAGGTGAAGGCAGATTACGAGAAATCTTTGGCAAACGATGCAAAGAAAAACAGCAAAGAGTTCTTTACTTATGTAAACTCTAGAAGGAAGGGGATGAATCAGATTGGTCCACTTCGTATTGATGGTTCAACTGTTGATGATCCTGCTCAGGTAGCTAACAAACTAAATTAATATTTTGCATCGACATTCACACACGAGGTGTTATTCAGGGAGGGGAATGCCAGAGGTGTATTCACCTCTGGCAGTAAGCTAGATAATCTTGTAATAACTGAGAGTAAAGTGGAATTGAAATTGTTGAATAAACACAAGAAAAGCCCCTGGTGCGGATGTAATCTATCCAGTTATATTAAAGGAGGCAGTAAAGGAAGTAAGCAAACCTTAGCCATAATTGTGAGAGCTTCCCTGGACTCGGGAGGTACTCATGGACTGGAGATGTGCAAATGTGACCCCCAATCCACAAAGGAGGATCAAAGGGAGATACAGGTAATTACAGACCTGTTAGTATAACTTCTATTCCACGGAAATTAATGGAGGCACTGGTTAAAGAAGCATTGCAGGATCATCTAGACAAGATTTCAGTTATAGCTCGGTCACAGCATGGGTTTGTTAAGGGGAAGTCTTCTCTGACTAATTTGATTGGATACTATGATATAGTCACAAAGGAACTAGATACAAAGAATAACTTTTATATCATATATTTGGATCTTAGAAAAGCCTTTGATACTGTTGCACATGGAAGACTGTTGCACAAATTGGAGCAGTGTGGCATTGGAGGCAAATTGTTGCTATGGATAAAGGGATGGTTGAGTGGGAGAAGACAGAGAATGGTAATCAATGGACACTGCTCTTCGAGGACTAATGCTATTAGTGGAGTCCCTCATCGTTCAATGTTGGATCCATTGTTGTTTTCTGTATTTATAAATGATATTCATGATGGTATATCAGGCTTAATGTCCACGTTTGCAGACGATATGAAGGTTGGCAGGGTTGCTAATGACAGTACACTGCTGCAACAGGATCTAGAAAAGTTGAGCAGATGGGCTGAGAGGTGGCAAATGAAGTTTAACATTGACAAATGTAAAGTACTACATATGGGAAGCAGTAATCCCAGAGTAATGTATCAACTCTGTACTATCACACTGACAGTGGTAGAGAATGAAAAGGACCTTTATTGTGCAGGTAGATATGAAGTTTTCTGAGCAGTGCAGACAGTCTGCAAGAGTAGCTCATGGTGTCTTGTCAATGATATACAGGAATTTTTCTAGCAGGGATAAAGAGGTGATGATCCCCTTGTATAAGGCAATGGTCAGACCACACCTTGGGTACTGTATACACATTTGGAGGCCTCATTTTTAAGAAGGATGTAGAGCTGTTGGAATCAGTACAGAGAAGGACAACAAGATTAGTGAATGGAACAAAGCGTTGCTCTTAGAAAGGCTTAAGTTTTGCAAATTACAGGGTCTGGAGACTAGGCACCTGTGAGGTGATCTGATTGAGATGTATAAAGCCTTGAATGGTTTGAGCATGCTTATTGCTGATGGGATTCTTTCTCTTGCTCAGAAAAATCGCCTGAGAGGGCCTAAATTCAAATTGAGGAAAGACGGTTGTAGGATAGATGTGTGGAAGTTTGCCTTTAGCCAGCAGGTGGTTGATTGCTGGAACAAACTTCCATCTGTCGTTGTAGAAGTTGATAGTTTAAATAGATTCAAGGCAGAACTTGACAAACATTTGTAGCGAGTGGATGGGTGAAATAAGGGTTTTTTTTTTTTTTTTTTTTGTCTGATGCTATATAAGCTTGCTTTCTTGCATCATGTGCCAATGCTAATGCTAAAAATAAGAATGTGAAAAAATGTGGCAAAGAACAGGAGTACGTTCAGGAGCACAGGTTTTGAGAACAAGTGGAGAAATACCATCCGGACCTGGAGATTTCTTAGCATCAAGATTCGTCAAAATTCTTCTGACATCCTTTTGACGGAAGCCCACAGGAGGCATTGAATGGGGCATGTTGGGAATGTGGGAGGTGTTTTACCAAGATCATTAATACATGAGTTGGAAGAAAAATGGGATGCTAGCAGGTCAGCTTTATCCTTGGCTGAACTGACAACAGAACCATCTGGTTTGGACAGAGGTGGGAGCAGAGATGGGCAAACGTTGCAGCCAATAGCTTTGGCAGGAGACCAGAATGCTTGGCTACCATTAGGGCAAGAAGCAAGTTTTCTACTCTTAGCCTGTTCAAACTCTAGTTTGGAATGATTAATAACTGCTTTACAATTGTTGCAAGCCGTGGTGTAGGCAGAAAATGAAACTGAAGAATTGGAAACAAGCCAATTACGATATGCAACGTTCTTCTCTTGAACAGCCTTAGCACATTTATTGGAAAACCAAGGTTTAGATAAAGGACGAGATTTTAACATGGAGTGTGGAATAAAGGATTCCATTCCTACAAGAATAATTTCACTGACACAATCTGAGCAAACATTGACATCAGAAGTTTTGAAACAGTAATCCAATCAAGGAAAAGAAGAAAAAAAATCTCACCAGTCAACCCATTTTGGTTTCTTGGAATGCAAAACAGCACAAGGTTGGAGAAGAGACAATCACCAAGTTGTGATCTGAGGTGTCTAAAGGACCACTCACTTCAACCAGTAATCCAATCAAGGAAAAGAAGAAAAAAAATCTCACCAGTCAACCCATTTTGGTTTCTTGGAATGCAAAACAACACAAGGTTGGAGAAGAGACAATCACCAAGTTATGATCTGAGGTGCCTAAAGGACCACTCACTTCAACCGTGTACTTAGAAGGGTTGTTTGAGAGAAAAAGATCAAGCGTGTTGGCTGTATGGTTAGGATTGTCCAATATTCTGGTGGGTAAATGAACAACCTGTGCGAGGTCATTAATAATTGCAAAAGCCTCAGCATCTCTACTAGCTGGGTTGGTGTGACTAGAGAATGAAAACCAGCTGGAGTTGTGAACATTAAAATCACCAAGGAAAATTACTTCACTTTTAGGAAAGTTGGACTAGAGAAAGTCATGTTTCAAAGAGAGGAAGTCAAAGAGCTCCAAGTGATTAGTGGAGTTTGGAGAATGGCAGAGACAACAGATGAATTTGACACAATGAGGTAGAGAGATTTTAAGCCAGAGAAGATCGAAAAGAGGCAATTCCAAATTACCAATCTCTGACAGCTAATATCGGAATGGACATATGCACAAGTACCACCTTTGAGGCGAAAGGAATCATACAGTGAATAATTTGGACAACTGAGATGAGCAGTAGTTGAATCAACCGATAACTGAGGTTCTGTCAGAAAAAGGACATGGGTTTTGGCAGACTGTAAGTGGAAATGGACATCATTGAGATTAGAACTGAGACCACGCATATTTGTGAAATGAACTAGGACTAAGCTTGCTCTATGTGTTTGACAATTCATGGTATATTGAAAAGTGAGAAAAGGTTGGTGGGGGGGGGACATGCTGTATGAAGTAATTAATGAAATTTTTGGATATGGCGTACACATGGTAAGAATATACCGAGATCCTTGACATAATGTGGCCTCGACAATGCCCCCGCATACCCACTACTCGGACTCCCTCCTGTCACTCTCTGGCAGAGTAGAGGTAGCAAGATTATACACTAGCTGATCCGGAAGCCTCTTAGAGAGTTACCAATAGGTTTGATTCGATGTATTAACTAGCAGCCGGCCTGCGAACACCATTTTAGAGCTGTACCCTCGAAATGTAAGGAAGTTTGGATCTTACCATGGTGTTCATCATAACCTCAAAAGACATCAGTCATTCTGCATGATCGAAGAGATGGGGAAGGGTTAATTGGAACTTAGCTCTGGAGACTAAACATGGGTTCCACCGCTTCAAGCCTCCAATAAGCAAAATGGTGATATTGCACCGGTTGGTGAGAGTCATCTACCACCTAGAAAGGAGGGCCTAGTCTCCAGACTAGGCACCTGTGAGTTGATCTGATTGAGGTGTATGTGGCCTTGAATGGTTTGAACAAACTCAATGTTGATGGGTTCTTCCTCTTGCCCAGAATTCGCACCTCCGTAGCCAGGTGGGAAAGAGCAACAGTGCGTAGCACACTCTTCTTGATTAGACCAGGGTTCGAGCCCATCACCACCAAATACGGAGGATGCAGAAAGGTCAGGGAATGACCACCGCATATCCCGGAGCAATATGGCCTTAGTTGCTAATGCTCCTAAAAAAAAAAAAAAAAAAAAACCAAATAACTTCTTGCCCAGATTAATCACCTGAGGGGACATAAATTTAAATTGAGGAAAGACAGTTGTAGCATAGATGTGCAGAAGTTTGCCTTTAGCCACCGGGTAGTTGATGGCTGGAACAGACTTCCATCTGTTGTTGTTGAAATAAATTTAAGGCTGAATTAGACAAACATTTGGAGTGACCAGATGGGTGAAATGGGAAGGGGTTTTTTTTTTTTTCTTTTTTGGCTGATGCTGGATAATCTTGCTTTCTTGCATCATATGCCTCTACTAATGTTAATGCTAGTTCTGAACCTTTTAAAGAAAACTAAACATGAAAAATACACTTTTTAATTTACAGATTTTGCAACACGACTCATTTTATTTTTGTAAAAAAGTTTGCAGGTTGCATATAAAGAATGTAAATATTGATTACTACCTCCACAAAATGATTTGTTAAGAAGCTTGCTGCCTATTTACAGCTATATGCTGATTTCTCCAACGATCCAGCAGACTCGTTGCCTAGCATGGATTAAGCGCCATCTACCAGAAGAGAGTTCAGTAGTTGTAACTGATATAACTTCAATGTATACTGCTCTTTGTGTGATGGGTCCTAATTCAAGGGAATTGATGGCAGATATAACAGATGGAGAAACAACTATGAAAGATTTTCCTTTCTTTACATATAAGGTATATTTCTTTAATGCATTGAAAACATTTAATATTTAAAAATGTAATGGATATTTTTCTGAGACATAAATAATAAGCTGTATAATAAACTGTTTATATATTTTATATAAATATATTATTATAAATATAAATATATAAATATTTGGTATAATTAAATACCAAAAATTTAACTAAAATTATAAAGTAATGATCTTAAGAAATACCAGTAACAGATTCCAGTGCAAATTATGACACTGATACCACTATTCAGTGATCAGTGCAAGTGCCAAAATATTTTGTAACCAAGGAGAAAGTGGGGGGGGTCAAGTTTTAACTAAATCTACAACCTCTAATGATATTAGGTTATTACCAAACTAAGGTTTTTTTGATAGTAGAATGTTCCATTTGCTTGTAAAACAGCAAAATAATTAAGAAAGTAGTAAAAAATGTTTAATACTTTATTACCTCTATTAATTGAATGGCCCTGCCTAATAACTAGAATAAGGTGCATAGATAATCACTGCTGGATTAGACAGTGAAATCACTCTATTCAAATACCATGTGAGTTTTAGAAAGATTTAATGTGCTCCCTAATGCAAAAAATTAATAATAAAGATTTGTTAGAAAAATTAAATTTTTCTTCATTTAAATCTGTTACTTAAATTGAACAAAACAAAATGCCTGAGAGCTTCTTCATTTTGTTTCCTATTTAACCAAAAAAAACAGACAGTCCATTGAAAGAACTATTGTCATTTTGTTTGTTTAATTTGTGTTATTGATTCAAATGAAGAATAAAAATTACTTGCCGTATAAATCTTTGGACAACAGTTGACCCACCATAAGAGATGAGAAAACATGAAGTAGATACTTGAAAAGTTCTTTCTCTTTGATACAAATCTGTTAACAGAAAACTAGTAACATTTATCATAAGTCTATTCAAACAGAAATAAATACCAATGCATGAGCACACAGTTGGAGACTGAAAAGAAAACACCTCAGTAACCATTAACATCATATGAGTTGCCTATTCATGTACTACCTATTCATTTACTAATGCCCTTCTTCACTCTGATAATATTTACCATTCTGCATAGCTTGCTAGTCCCCAAATAATGGCTCTTTCAATAAAGGCCAAATTAGTATCTTAAGTTTCTGATACAATTCAATGATAAGAATACCTTTGTCATGCACTTTTTAAGAACTTAATGTTTTCACTACAACTTCAAAAGCTTCATGGTAAAAAAATTTATAATGTATTTGCCTTTTGTAGTGGTTTCTTTCCATTATACCAAAATTAGCAAGTAGGGCATATCTTAAAGTGTTTCCCATACTATTGTATTGTCATAGTTCATATAAAAAAAAGAAGTAAAAAGTGGTCTACACAATTTCTCACTTGTTTTTGCTTTCCTCTACTGCTATAATATTGAATTTAGCTGACTTGACATATATTCTTGTATGTTGCAGACGTGCATGATATTCAGTTTGTACAAATAAGATTTTCTTTTTTAATTGACCACCATTTTTGTGCCTCTTCCAAGTTTCAGTGTCCTACAGATACCTGAGAAAACACCAGAACTTCAACATAAATTAAAATGAAATATTAAAAAAACTTCCCAGTTTATTGTTATCATTTGTTTTTACCATAACATTCTGTTCTTTTGTTCAGAAATTCAAGATTTTTCTCTGTTCTTTTCTTGTGGATTTATCTTCAAGACTCTAAGCTTTGTTCTGCAAATGAAATTCACTGCTGGTAATATTGCTGACAGAACTAAATTCATTACCTTTGATTTAGTTGCCAGTTGTATCTTCAAGTATTGGAAGGGGAAAAACATTTAAATCATTACAATCCAACTTTTTCAAACAGAACATACAAAAAAATCCACTCTCATAGAAAGTCTACAATGCTTTCCCATTATGGGTTTCAAATATAAGTTTCTCATTTGCAGTATGCATTTAAATACTTATAATGCCAATATAGTAATAGTGACAAATAACAAGCTGGAAAAGACATAAAAACTTCAACTCATCAATTCCCTTAATGCATGATGTCTGCCGTGTTTTTTAGCATTAGTATTAGTTGAAGAAATGGTGCAAGAAAACAAACTTATACAGCATCAGGCCAAAAAAAAAAAAAAAAAAACCCTTCCCATTTCACCTATCCGGTCGCTCCAAATGTTTGTCTAGTTCAGCCTTAAATTTATTTAAGCTATCAACTTCCACAACAGCAGATGGAAGTCTGTTCCAGCAATCAACTACCCGTTGGATAAATGCAAACTTCTGAACATCTATTCTACAACTGTCTTTCCTCAATTTGAATCTATGCCCCTTCAGGTTCTTAGTCTGAGCAAACGGAATTACCCCGTCAGCATTGAGCCTCCTCAAACCATTCAAGGCCTTATACACCTCAGTCAGATCACCTCGCAAGTGCCTAGTCTCCAGATGCTACAACTTGCAGAACTTAAGCCTTTCTTCATAAGCGCACCCCTTTGTTCCTCTCACCATTCACCAATCTTGTTGTCCTTCTTTGTACTCGTTCTAGCAACTCTCCTAAAATGAGGCCTCCAGGCCTGTATACAGTACTCAATGTGTGGCCGAACCATTGCCTTATACAAAGAGATAATCACCTCCTTGTCTCTGCTAACAAAATTCCTATATATCATTGACAAAACTCCATGACCTGCTATGGCAGCCCATCTGCACTGCTCAGAGAACTTTATATCTAACTGCACAATTAACCCCAGGTCTTTTTCATTCTCCACCTCCCTGAGTGTAGTACCACAGAGTTGGTATGTTTCTTTCTCTTGGGTTACTGCTACCCATATGCAGTAGTAGTAGTAGTAGTGGCATGTGATGCAAGAAAGCAAGTGTATGAGCTTATGCAGCATCAGCCAAAAAAAAAAAAAAAAAAATCACACCATTCCCTCCAAATGCCTTTCCAGTTCCTCCTTAAATTTATTTAACCTATCAATTTCCACAAAGACAGATGGAAGTTTGTTCCAGCAATTAACCACCTGCTGGCTAAAGGAAAATTTCTGCACATCTATTCTACATCTGTCTTTTCTTAAGTTCATAATCTGAACAAGTGGAAGTATCCCATCAGAATTCAGAGTGCTCAACCCATTCAAGGCCTTTTACACCTCAATCAGATTATCGCACAGGTACCTAGTCTTCAGCCACTGCAATTTGCAGAACTTAAGCCTCTCTTGGTAAGAGGATCCCTTCATTCCCCTCACTAATCTTGTTGCCCTTCTCTGTACACGCTCAAACAAATCTACATCCTTCCTAAAATGAGGCCTCCAGACCTGTATGCAGTACTCAAGGCATGGCCTGACCATTGCCTTATACAGAGGGACAATCACCTCCTTTTCCCCACTAGCAAAATTCCTATATATCATTGACAAAACCCCATGACCTGCCCTGGCAGCCTGTCTGCATTGCTCAGAAAACTTCATATCTGACTGCACAATTACTCCCAGGTCTTTTTCATTTTCTACCACCTTAAGTATAGTATAGTACCACACAGTTGGTACATTTCTCTGGGGTTACTTCTACCCATATGCAGTACTTTGCATTTGCCAATGTTAGACTTCAGTTGCCACTTCTTAGCCCATCTGCCCAAATTTTCTAGATCCTGTTGCAGCAGCACAATGCCATTACTGTCATTAACAACCCTGCCAACCTTTGTATCATCTGCAAACTTCAACACTAAGCCTGATATGCCTTCATCAATATCATTGATAAATATACAAAACAACAGTGGACCTAACACTGAACCCTGTGGGGCTCCACTAATAACATTAGTCCACGAAGAGCAGCACCCATTGATTACCACCCTCTGTCTTCTCCCACTTAACCATCCTTTTATCCATTGTAGCAACTTACCCTTAATACCATTCTGCTCCAATTTGTACAGTAGTCTTCCATGCGCAACAGTGTCAAAAGCTTTCCTGAAATCCAAGTATATGATATCAGAATTATTTTTTGCTTCCAGTTCCTTTGTAACCACATCATAATAACCATTCAAATTTGTCAGACAAGACTTTCCCTTAACAAACCCATGCTGTGTCTGAATTATTGCTGCAGTCTTGTCTAGATGATCTTGCAATGCATCTTTAACCAGTGACTCCATTATTTTACCCGGAACAGAAGTTAAACTAACTGGTCTGTAATTACTCGTGTCACCCTTCAATCCCCCTTTGTGAATTGGGCATACATTTGCACATCTCCAGTCTATGCGGAACTCGTCCAAGAATGCTCTCATATTTATGGATCCCATACTGGGGTGTATGGGATCTATATGATATTAAACATAAGAAAGGCACATGGGGTGTATGGGATCATATAGATCCCATACACCCCATGTGCCTTTCTTATGTTTAACTTCAACAATTTCTCCTCCACTTTGCTCTCAGTTATTACAAAATCATTAAACACCCTGCTACAATTTGATAATCTTCTGCTATTGCAAAACACTCATTCAGTTTGTTTGCTATCTGAGCAGGATCATCAACAGTCAAACCATCGATGTCAAGTGGACCAATCATATTCATCCCCTTCCTTTTAGAGTTTATATAAGTAAAGAAATCCTTGCTGTTTTTCTTAGCATCGTTTGCCAAAGATTTCTCGTAATCTGCCTTTGCCTGCCTAACCTCCTTTGTGACTTGATTACAGACTAGCTTATATCTGCCATAGGCTTCTGTGTCGCCTGATAATTTATATGCATCCCATGCATTTTCCTTCTCAGTCATGAGTCTCCTTAGTTCATTTGATAACCATTTAGGCCTAAACCTTGAACAATATTTCTTAATAGGTATGAAACTTTTAGTAGCTTCCACGATTAATTCCTTGAATGCTTCCAACTTAGAATTTGCTGTTGGTAACATCATCAGTTGATCCCAATGTACCGAATTTAAAAACTGTCTGAGACCACTGTACTCACCTTTACAAAAGCAAAAACTCTTTCCTTTACCCCTGATGGTAATTATATCTTTAAGTAAATCCCACATTAGTCCACTATGTTCATTTCCATCTAGTGGTTGCTTTATCTGCAAATTCTTAATACAAGAATGATCACTGCTGATAACCAGATCAAGAGTATTACCCTCTCTGGTTGCCTCTCAAACGTGCTGCTGCAGAAAACAATCATCCAATAAATCCATAAATGTCTGACTAGTGTGTGAGTGACCAACCTACAAATTCCAGTCAATACCTGGGTAGTTAAAATCCCCCATTATAAGACATTCTGATTTACTAGCCCACTCTATTTCTCTGTACAATTGTTCATTGTACTCATTCGAGTCATTAGGCCTATAACACACTCCTACTCTTATTTTTTCCTTTCGCAGTGTCACACCAAACTGACTCAGCAGTGCACTGTTCATCTATATCAACTGGATGCACTTCTTTTGATTTTATGTTTTTCTTAATTAACAGCATAACACCTCCTCCCTTCTTATTCTGTCTATCCTTTCTGTACACATTTGCAGTTTTCAAACAGTCTTCATACCAGTATTTAAGTACATCAGTGACGTAACTTTTTCTTAATGTATTCAGTTTGTGTTTACCCTAATGTGGCAAAAGATGTAACTTATGCTATTATTAGTATATATAAAACCCTTGAAATTTGATGTTAATGGTAAACCAATAAAAATTTTAGTTAGATATCTCATACTTTTTTTTTTTTTTTTTTTGTCATATCAAAGTGTTCTTGAATTACATGTTGGTATTAATGATATTAAGAATAGGATATACTTAACAGGTATAGAGAAATTTTGAAAAAAGCTATTAGCTATGAATAATTTGAAAGTGTCTGGATTTTTGCCTAGACATGATAGGAGGGAGTGCATATTGATAAATTTGTCAATCAATTCCACCATGGAGAGATTGTGCAGAGTTCATGATAATATAATTTTTCTCAGTATGGTCTGTGCTTGTTAATAGAAGAGACTGTTTACAGTACTGCGATACACTGTAAATAGAAGGTATGCAAGAATATTTGCTGATACTGTCAAGGCAATATTAGGTGGGTCATAAAACTGCTATTTTGAGAGAGGGGGAATACACATACTAATAGTCTGGGTGGTGGCGGTATTTGCCTAGAATAAATAACATTAGTCTTCTCTACTTGGGAAATGTTGCTTATTCGAAGTAGTGCAATAACAGACAACTTGTGAATGACAATATGAGATGCAACAAAAATGATGCCATTTCACCTACTTCAATGATTTACCACAAACTGAAAGTGATGCTTTGCACTAACTTAATTAATTTCTCTTAGTCTGCGGCTTTCAGCCCTAAATCCTTCTTAGTACATATTAAAAGTTTAACAGCAACTATAAGTAGAGGTGAAATTAATTCTTGCACTTTTCTTTTGGGACATGCAGAAGACTGAAAAGCAAGATGTGGGGGATTACATGGCTTTCTGGTGGAGTCTCCTGGGATAAGCAAATATGGGCTGTGTTAGGATTACTAAGAACAAGAACAGGTACATATATACTTGCTTTTACACTAATGTTAATATTATGGTAAATAAATTTTATGAATTTGAAGTATTGGTTAAGTCTTCAGATAAGGACATTATAGGGATATCAGAAACATGGTGCCAGTGAGACAGAGAATGTAGAATTTCAATATGGTGAGCACAATGTGTATAGGAAGGACAGACAGGATTAGGATCAGGGAGGACTATGCTCTTGATTAAATAGCAGATAAAATCTGAGGCAGTGCACCTGGTTGACATGGGCAGCCAGTTTAATGTTGAGTCATTTGGTATAACTTAAGTACTGGGAAAACAAAAATGAGAGTAGGAGTATGTTATAGGCAAAATGACTGTGATGAATGGAATTGTTGACACAGTGAAATTTTGACAGAAGGGACAAGTAGGTGATTATCCCATTGTATAAGGCAATGGTTAGACTGCATTTAGAGTACTACATGCAGGTTTGGAAGCCTCATTTTAGGAAGTGTTCAGATCTGTTCGAATGGGTGCAGTTAACTGCAACAAGATTATTACAGAGTATATTTGGGTACTCTTATCAGGAAAGACTTCAGTTCTGTAAATTGCAGTGTCTGGAAACTAGGCACCTGTCAGGAGAACTGATTGAAATGTTAGGCTTTAAATGGATTCAGTAATTTATGTCCTCTTGTGTATTATACAAGAAAGTAAAGATGCTGTTGGCATCTTTACTTTCTCAGATAACATACAAGAGGACATAAATATAAATTAAAAAAGAATGGTTGCAGGACAGATGTTTGCACATCTGTCCTGCACAACCATCCTTGGAAGTTTATTCTAGCTGGTAATGTGAAAGTGGGTAATTTGAATAAGTTAGCTTCCTTGCATCATTTTCCAATACCAATACTAATATTTCTGCCCTCTGAACAGTAGTTATTGATGAAACAGTTTTTTGGAGTGGCTGTACATATACGTAAAAAAAAACAACAAACCAACAACTGTTTCTTTTCTTTGGAAGTATCTTTATAAACTTCACTGATCAGTTATTTCTCAAACTTTAACCACAGACCAGTCATGTTGATACTGTAGTCATCTGGCAACATAGACTGGATTAACTCCATCATTTCCACCTCAGTCACATTTCCCAACATCTGTTACAAATAGAGCTGACAGTTAACAGCCAACTTCCATTCTTAGATATCTTATATCCATGAGCTTCTCTCTCTCTCTCTTTATTCCATTAGACATAAGGGATTTATATCATACCATGAATAATTTTGGATACTTTTAAAACACAGGGAGCCTAATTTAAATTATAAAGACATCTGCTATAATTGCATAGTTTTAAAAATATATATATAAAAAAAGCCCAAATATAAAGTAAAGTTTTAATGCTAAATGCTTGCTTTTAATTTCCTCCTTTTTTTTTTTTTTTAATTAGGAAATTGATGTGGGTTTAGCAAGTGGTATTAGAGCATTGCATATTACCCACACTGGTGAAATTGGTTATATACTGTACATTCCAAATGAGGTAAGTATTTAAAATAGCTAATAATGAACTCCTGGTAAATTTTAATAATAGAATTCCTGGATTACTAGAAACTTCTCAAAAAGGCAAGTTAATATTTAATGAATGAAAGAAAAAGTATATTGTAAAAAAAATATAAAAAATTATATGAAAATTTGTAAAATATATAACCTTAAGCTAGTTTTTTGACATACTAAGATAATATTATATGAAAAAGGGATGGTTAAGTGATAATAGATAGAATTTTTGTAACTGGTCGCTGCCCTTTGTGAAATAATGTTATGATTGAAGTCCCACATAAAGTATTAACTTTATGCATGACCCAGAAACAGTAAAGGACCCAGTATGAAATAGGGTTTGATACTGGGTCCTTTTACTGTTTCTATTATTTATTAATGTAGGTATTTAAAAGTTTCAGGCAGAATAGTTAATTACGTTAATTAAGTTATTCTACTTCAAAATCTATACTATTCAGATGGGCTGAAAAATGTCAGTTTGGGTATAATATTAGTTTATGTTTAGTTATGATAAGCTTATACTTGTCATGCTTACAAAGCTTACTGCTTCATTGCAACATTTATCAGGTATTAGCTAAGTTTCAGCTGCTCCATTCACCATGAGGCAAGAAGCTGGTGCAACACTACTGAGCAGATAAAAAGCTGATTGTGGTGGACTCTTCAGTATCATTCTTATCAACTCTGACCTGCCCTCGGGGTTAAGCCCTACTTGCATTATTGATCAGTCCATCTCACAAGATTGCCATCCTACTTTCTTCAACAGAGATTGCTCATCACTTGTCCTCATCCCACATGTACAAACTGCTGGGTCAGCAGATTCTTCCAAAATGCTAAGAACCTCTGGAACAAGGTGGTTACCCTTCTGGATCTGCAATGATGACTGCAGTTTTATTGCTTTTGCCAAGACATGGTTACACACAAAAGTAGCTTGGACACTAGCTACCTGTTTTACCTTCTTCATGCTACGTCTTGTGAGAAATGTCGAGCTAGTGACTTCTGCCTGTTCACCTCCATGGCTTATTCTGTCATCAGTATCAGATGTCTCGAATTGAAATTGTAGCTGTCCACATTTGTGGAACCCCAGTCCTCATTGTTGTGATGTCATGTGCCTCCAATGTCCATCTATCTCAGTTTCTGTTAATCTCTCTCACAAAACCATCTGATATTGTAATTTGTGTTAGTGACTAACCTTTGTGATTCTCTTCAAAAACTCAGATCACCTTCCCCTACATCTTACAACCCTAAGACCTACTTATAAGTCTCTGGACAATACAGTTTTATGACCATTTTTGCTGGCTTAAGAGCTTGCCAAATTCCTGTTCACTTTTTTTTTAATCCCCTCTGGTCAGTCTGCCTTCAGATTCCTCTCTCTGATTCCTGGTTTGGCAGCCTCATTGGTTTGCTTTTGTTTCACATGCATGAAACAAAATAATGCCATTTCTTTTCACAGAACAAACCCTGTTGGATATCCAGCTTATTGACCCTTTTCCAGAACAAGCAGAAAGAATTTTGGAACTTTCAAAGGCAGTTGTCTCACAGGATGCATGCTGATATTTTTCAGTTCACTTTGCTTTTTAATACTACTGAAAACTCACCCCTAACTGAATTTATCAATGCTTAGTCTCAAATAAAGGAAAAAGGATCCTTTCATAAAAGTCTACATTCATCGCTCAAAACTTCCAGCTAGATGTCTGGGCAGATAAGGTTACCATATTTGGTCTTATATTCCACTGATGCAATTCCCACATTCAAGGACTCTCCATGTTATGATACAGGGTGTGGCTATTGAGTAACCAAACTTTTGCAATAAAATAAATATAATGAAATATTTTATACCTTACAAGTTATCCACTTCAAAATAATTGCCTTGGGCTTGCAGTCAAGTTTAGAGAAGAGAAAAAAGTCACAAGGGCTAGATCTGGCAAGTATAGTGCATGTACACAGATTTGTTTTTTGGCCAGAAACTGGTGAACAGAGAGTACATTGTGTGCTGGAATATTGTCTTGATGGAGCATCCAGCCATCCTTCCACAATTCAGGTATCCTCCTTCAAATTTTTCGTGCAGCTTTGTCAGAAGTTCAGTGTAGTATGTTTGATTGACAGTGTGATTTGGTGGGACATATTCAGCCATAATAATCCTCTAATATTGAAGAAAACAAGCGTGGTTTTTATTTTTGATTTTGGCATTCTTATTTTTTTTTGGTTTGGGGGATTGTTTTGTCTAACACATTGCACTGACTATCGCTTAGTTTCTGGGTTGTACTGGAACAGCCAACTTTCATTGCAAGTAATTATAGTACCCAGAAAGTGGATTTCACACGTTTGGAGTATTTTCATTCTTTGATCTTCTTTCAAAATTTTTGACACCATCTTGGCACGCACTTTTCTCATACCTGAATTTTCAGTTAAAATTTGTCTAACTGTTTCTTTGTCCATATTGAGTTCTGATGCACCATTCTAATACTTAAACAGCGACCATTTCTAATCAATGTCTTTACCTGATCCACATTTTCATTGGTTTTCATGGATACAGGACAGCCTGATCATTATTTGTTTTCTGCATTCTCTCTTCTTTCTAAAAATCTTTTATGCCATTCAAACAAGTGCCATTCATTCAGCATTTAAAGAATTGGTAGTGGATATTCAAGAAGTAGAAGCTGCTTGTGCAGGGCAAGGTTTCTCAAACTGGAAAGGGTAATGCAACATGCTATCATCAGCAAAACTATGGATAGGATTTCAGGTCAATTCAAGGTCATTAATATATAAGAGGAAAAGAGTTGAAGAAAGAACTGAACCTTGTGGAACACCAGCATTAGTGGAGAAGTTAGAAGACAGAGAGCCATCTACCATCACCCTCAGTGAGCAATCAGAGAAAAATCTGGATAACCAATTATAAAAAACAGTTGGCAAACCATACGATGGAAGCTTGTTTAGAAGACCTTTATGCCAAACACGATCGAAAGCCTTTGAGATGTCAAGAGCAACTGCTTGTGTTTCACTGAACTTTTCCATTGAATTAGTCCATAAATGGGTAACATAAGCCAGTATATCACCAGTGCATCGGCACTGTTGGAATCCATTTGATTATTGATCAGATAAAAGGTTTTGAAATACTCTAGGAGTTCATGGTTAATTGATTTCTCTACTACATTTTGGAAAGAGCAGAAATAAGTGCAATGGGACAATAATTGGATGGGAGGGACTTGTCACCCTTTTTAGGAAATTATTGGATATGAGTAAATTTTCAAGCAGAAAGAGAAACACCATTTGAATAAGAAATTGTAAAAAGGCAACACAGAACAGGAGTAAGCTCAGGAGCACAAGGTTTGAGAACAAGTGGAGAAACACCATTAGCATCTGGAACTTTCTTGACATCAAGGTTTTTCAAAATTCTCAAATGCCCGACTAACATTTGGGCAAGAAGCAAGTTTTCTACTCTTAGCCTGCTCAACCTCTGCTTTGGACTGATTAATAACTACTCTACAATTGTTGCAGGCTTTGGTGTAGACAAAAAATGAATCTGAGGATTTGGATGCAAGCCAATTGCGATAGGCAACATTCTTATCTTGAACAGCCTTAGCACATTTATTAGAAAACCAAGGTTTATAAAGGATGAAATTTTAAGGAATAGCGTAGAATAAATGATTTCATCCTGACAAGAATAATTTCACTGACACGATCTGGGCAAACATTGACATCAGAAGATATGAAACAGTAATCCAACCAAGGAAAAGAAGAATAGAAATCTTCCAGATCATCTCATTGCATTCTTATAATGCCAAAACACAAGCCTGAGAGCAGCTACGTGGAAAAGACTCCATTAGAGTCCATCACCAAGTTGTCATTGGTGGTGCCTGTAGGACCATTCACCTCAACCATGTATTGGAAGGGGGTTTTGTGGTAAAAAGAGAAAGTGTATGACTGTCTGATAGGATCGTCTGTTATTCCAGTGGGTAAATAAACAATCTGTGCGAGATCGTTAGTAATTGCAAAACCCTTAGCATCTCAACCAGCTGGGTTTTGTGACTAGAAAACTGAAACTAGCTGGAGTTGTTTACATTAAAATCATGAGGAAAATTTCCTCACTGTTAAGAAAATTTTACTGGAGAAAGTCGAGTTTCGAAGAAAGGAAGTCAAAAAGTTCCAAATGATTGGTGGAATTGGGAGATCAACAGAGGCAATGGATAAATTTGATAGAATGGGATAGAGAGATTTTAAGCCATAGTAGTGGAGATTCCAAATTGCTAAGTCTCTGACAGGAAATGTTGGGTGGACATAGGTACAGGTATCACCTTTTAAGCGAAAGGAATCGTACAACAAATAATTAGGACAACTAAGATGAGCAGCAGTGGCATCAACTGATAATTATCTACATGGATGGTAGAGGCTGACAGTTTGGAGAAATTCAAAGGTCAGCTGGATAATTCTGGTTTAAGTTTCCATAAAGAAGATGCTATCTATTGTCTGCTACGATGCTACAGTTGTGAAAAGCACTTTCCATTCTTTTGATTTTCAGTTTTCTTTATGTGAGCAGGTACATTTCTTGTTTCTGGTGGGATACAAGGGTTATTAAAATAACATGTCTTTTTTGACATGATACCTTACAGTTCCTTATGAGACGAGGTTGTTTCTTAAGTAATTGGCAAGGGAGACAGAACATGTCTTGGTAGGCTTATGAAATAATCTCCTGGTATATTTTCATTTTATTTTACAAATGTTCATACACCTCAAATGCACATAGCTGACAGAGGGACGAGAATAGTCTCATTAAATATATAGTATTCATTTCTTAGCACTTTCAAACTAGAAGAGCAGTATAGTGTAAGCAGTGAATATTTTTATTTCCTGCATATTTTGTCTTTTTCATGTGCATTTTTATGAGTCCTGTTTAGAAAAAATATAAAAATCATATGGCACAAGGTCAGGTAAATAAAGAAGATGCTGTAAATACAGTTAATTCCGGTTATTTGGGCCACCAGTTAATCGAGGCGCTGTTTATTTGGGACAAATCTTAAAGAACAAAACTTAATCGAGAAAATAGCCAGGGTTTTCTTTGCTTAATTGGGACAACATGCTGTTTAATCCGGGCAGGAGACCGCAGCACTTGAGATTACCCTACGATTGTTTCTGACCATACCACATGGTCCAGTCGGATTTCTGGTCACAACCATAAAACAATTAGAAGTTTCCGGTTTATTGGGCTTTTCTGTTAGTGCAATCTATTATAAACGGATAGTAAACTCGACCTTATTGAATTTGCTATAATACTGACACCTGGAATTCTGTGGGCTTTTACATTATTATGGTGAAATGTGTTTCCCCTTCCATGAAATCTTCAATCATACAAAAAACATAAATAAATTTTCAGAATCTCCTCTTCATTCCTATTTTTTAAGCTTCATAACTTGGTACTCCGTTCTCACTTGCACATATCGTGTTAGTTGCAATTTGTGCATGACGCCGTTATTGATTGCTTATCTTTTTTAAATTAAAATTTTTTTTTATTTTATTTTAAACCCTCCCCCAAATGTCAGTGAACAGAAATATCAACTACAGTAAACCCCCACTATTCGCGGTCGCTGATTTAATATACAATAAAAACTAAAAAAATGTGAATTTTAAATCGCCGTGAACATTTTCCGCCATAAAAAAACATGGGCGTGGCTAAAATCGTCTTTCCCGGTCAAAACAGCACTCAGTGGGGGGGGGAGAGAGGGATGACAAAATCGCGAGCATGGACGTTTCTCGCTAATCCTTGTTCAGTATGTGCTATGCGCTTGTCATGGAAGGTTTCATCGTTTGCTTTTAATTTATATGCATATAAATTGAATAAATTTATCAATTTATAAATTGATATGCTTACAAAAGTGAAAAATCTACTGTTTTGCCCTGTGTTAGTGTAAACAGACTTTTTCGAGTGTGTTAATAGAAGAAAGTGACTTTATTGAAACCTCAGGGGCTCACATCTGGTGAGTATGGGCTTGGCAAACCCAGGGTCTTGAGCTGGATATCATCATTCTTCTCTCTCTTGCTTTCTTGGCGATTCCCTCTCTCTCTCTCTCTCTCTCTCTCTCTCTCTCTCTCTCTCTCTCACTCACAGGGTAGGGTAACTTGGGGAATTTTTTTTGGCTGGTGCAGCATAAGCCTCAGGCTTCCTTACACCATATGACTAATAATAAAATAAAAAATAAAAATTGTGGACAAATTCTTTTCTAACCCCTACAAAAATATGGCTACGAATAACAAGGGAATTGTGAAAAGATCAAAGAAGGTGATGACATTAGCAAGTAAAATTCAGTTATTAGACAAAATTTCTAATAGTGAAAGTGTCTCGTCAGTGGTAAAACATTATAAAATCAATAAGTCAACGGTATGATCAATCAAGAAATCGGAAGAAAAAATTTGCCGTAGTGTCCATGAAAACGTGCTAATTGCTTCAAAAATTTGCTGTAACTCGTGATGTTAAATTAGAAAAAATGGAAAAAGCTTTAAATCTGTGGATAGAAGACCGAACTCAAAATAAAATTCCCTTAAGTTCACTCATCATTCGTGAAACGGCAAAACACCTTTATCAGCACTTTAGCGAAACTGGTGATAGCACTGGCGGGATAAGTTTTTTTGCTATAGCAAAGGCGCTGGATTGAAAGATTTGTTTGAAATTTCTAATAAATATTACATTTATTAAATTTGTTTCTTATTTTCACTTCGATGCCTTATGCTTGCATTTCACTATGTACTGTCTATGTACATAGTCATATTATGAAGGTACATATAATACATACATAGACAAAATTTTAGACTAGTTTTTCTTATATATTTCATACTTTGGAACGGAACTCCTTTATTACTATGGGAGCCATAACTCAGTATTCGCGTTTTCGGTATTCGTGGCATTTCTCAGGAACGTAACCCCCGCGAATAGCAGGGGTTTACTGTATTTAGTTTGTACATGTTACAGTACATATTAATTAAGCCATGCATGTAAGAGTAAATTTATTTTTATTTTGCTAACCTGCGGAAAATATTTTTCCGATTTTCACATATTGTTTAAATTTTTAATTGGTAAGGTAATAAAGTGTAAATCTGTGCTTAATATATCTTTACTTTTATAGCCTGTGGATAATATTCCTCCTATTTTTTCTTATTAGAATCGCAGTTTAATAGAATTAAAATTCAGTTTGCAAACGTGATCACAAAGACCAACGCTTACTATGTATCGTACAGTGAACGTAATTTACTATGGTGAGTCCACCATAACTTGATTTGATCATACAGAGAATCTTATCTCGTACAGAGATCATATAGATTAACTTGATATGATCACAATGACCAGCACTTACTACGTATCATATAGTGAACGTACTTTACTATGGTGAGAGTCCATCGTAACTTGATTTGATCATGCAGAGTATCAATCATAAAGCAAGGGTCCACTGTATTTTTAACTATTTACATGAACTTCACATAATCGGGGCAGCCGCTTAATTGGGCCAAAATGCACTAACCTGATGTGTCCCAAATAACCAGAATCCACTGTAGTTACAAAACATTTGGAAAGGTATTCAGAAATTATTTTTAAATGATGAGCAGGTACATTATCATGGACTAATTTCCAATTTTTTCCTTACTCACAGATATCTCTTCCTTCTGATGGCATCCCTCAAGTGCTTAATAATTTTAAGTGTGTAGTCTTATTAACAGTATGCATTTATTTTAAAAAATATTGTAGTATAACTTTTAGACCCGTCAGTCAGAATTTTTAATTCTGACTGACGGGTCTAAAAAGATAACACCATCTCCTATCACTATTTTTTTTAGAAATTCTGAATAATGATCTTAAATTTTATCCAGTTCCTTTGAAAGTTCAACTCTTGTTTTGATTTAATCTGCTATTAAAAATTTGGGAAAAAAGTGTGGACAATCTTTTCATCTTCAAAATATCAGATACAGTCACTTAGCAGTTATACAATATTCTAACATGAGAGGCTGTTTTCAGTTCTTATTTGATGCTGTTAGCATGGGAGATACTTTTATCATTTATTGATGTGCAAAGTCACCAACACCTTGCATCATCTTCAGTGATACAGTACCTATATTTGAAGTCCTTGTACCATTCAAATGTGCAGCCTCTTTATAAAATGTTTTTAGTATATGCTTCAAGAGTCATTTTTAGTCTCTGAGGCAGATTTTTTCAACAAAAAAAAATTTTTTATAGATCTTTGTTCTAAAAGTGACATTCAAAAATTACTTTTATGTATATTTAACCAAAATTCCATCTAACATAAAAATTCTAGATATTCTAAATTACAGATTGAAATAAAAAGTTGTTTTTAAAAAGTTAATTTGAAATGGAAAAAAAGTTTTCTTATTCAGTGTACAGATATTTTTAACAAATTTGGTTTAACTTTTTGATTCTACCTTATATATAATTGTAAGCCTGATATCAAATTTACATGTCTTTTAACAGTATGCTTTACATGTTTATGACCACTTACTGGAGAGTGGAGAAAAATATGGTATTCAACATGCTGGCTACTATGCAATGAAATCGATACGCACGGAAAAGTTCTTTGCATTTTGGGGTCAAGATTTAGATATAACAACAACTCCGCTGGAATGTGGCCGAGCTTTTAGGGTAAAGTTTGAGGTGAATAAAATTTTTAAATTAATTTAATTTTTTAATTGCTTATTTCAAATTTTATATTTAACTCTTCTACAACTACTGTAAAAATTATATGTCTAGTATCATGTGAGTTTGAAAAGATCCCAATTTTAAAAATTCAATAATGCCAGCATTTAAGAAATTTTCTTATTGATTTTTCTCCTTTATCAGTAATCTCTCTAGTTTGCAGTACTAAGACATCTTAATCATAATCACAGGAGTTATAATTTTTTAAATTATATTTTGATTGTTTCTGTTTTGATTTTACCAGTGTTTTGAAGTTTATGATGTAGCCACCAGTAGCCATTTTTCTTTAAATTTTGCTATCAAATGAAATATACATCCAAGAAAAATAATATAATAGTATAAAGGTTTGCAAGAATCAGTTTGTTATTAGTAGTATGCTTATTATTATTATTTTTTTTTATGAATATCACGTAGGCTATCCATATACTGTGTATTGGAGCTGAAGCACTGGATATTATGTTTTTTGCTATGCACTGGTTGGAGGAATGGATAAGCATTGTGGCAGTTTCACAGAAATGAAATAATCTTGATTTGTGCATAAAAGTAATTTCTTTTTTGCTTCTTTTTTTTGATGAATCATGAATTATTAATATTCCCTAATGCACCTGAAATGCAAAGCACTTACATACATTTACTTTTTTGGGCTCAGTGGATCACAGCAAATTTTCTCTTTGACTCCAACTGTTGTCACTCGAAAATGCAGCTGCCAGGTAAATAGCAAAGAGAGTGAGTGAGAATGTAATAAATGTTTTTCAAAGTTATGACTAGTGTGCACTAATTTTTATAAGTTAATAATGCACTAGTAGATAATTTTACTTGAAAGTAAAATTTAGGCCAGAAATTTAGGCTTGAAAGTTAGGCCAGATTCATATCAAAGAAAGATGTTACAGTAATACAAATCCAAAAAACAGTTTGCTACGAGTAGTGTACACTTTTTGACTTTTGCACTCAGTGTATGGGGAAAGCAGAATTTTCTATTCAATACAATTTTGATAGTTTGTTGTTGTTGCCAGTAGGTAACTTTCCTTGAAATGTTGTGTACACTTTTTGACTTTTGCACTCAGTGTATGGGGAAAGCAGAATTTTCTATTCAATACAATTTTGATAGTTTGTTGTTGTTGCCAGTAGGTAACTTTCCTTGAAATGTTGTTACCAGATCAAATACACATCCAAGAAAGTTTCTACAATAATAACTTTTTCAAAAAAACAATTCATTATTAACATGCAGTTTTCCTTTATAGACAACATAAAGTAGGTGTCAAGTAGTTTCAACTACTTTGTTGCAGACAAATAAAAAAAGATATTACTGTACTGACTTGTATGTGGCATAGGCTGAAAACCCAGAATAAGCCTTTGGGAAACTCCCTTTGCATGAAATTGGTTAACTATATCCTCAAGTGAAGAGGATCTTTAAGAATATATTCTGTCTCTGATAGGATCTGAACTTGGACCTGTCCAAGTGAGTGTGTGATGAGTGTGCGACCTACTATCATCAATGAGGACCTGGAGGCAAGACCAAATACTTTGAGAGCATAGCATAACAAACTGATTTTTACTTATCAGTTTGTTATTGCTATTCTTTCATTTTTATTTCACACTTCTATAGTTATTTTGATAAACTGATTAATAACTAATAACAAGAAACCAGTATTAACAAACAAAGAAAAATAAAACACTAACGTTTACATTTATTGTTGTGGTGACCTAACAGAATAAAATGAGCACACGAGAGGTATTAGAACCTATAGTACTTAGTGCCATGCTTGGGTTGGAGGTTGAGAAGACGAAAGAAGATATTTGTTGACATTAGACTTGAACTTCTGTAGACTGTAATTTTCAGGAAATACATATGAAGGAAGGTTGTTCCAGAAAACGGCAGTCAGCAGTCATTTGAAATAACTTCTAATCAGTTATTTAACATTGTTGTTTAGGTGAAATGCCATTTAGTTTTAGTAAAGTTGCAGTTTTCAGTAATTTTTTGACATATACAGAATATTGATTGTTTTGACATTCCAAACAATCAATATTGTTTGGAATGTCAATTAACTAAAACAGAAATCTTTCTTTCTTTTTTTAATATCTACTCACATGCCACCACCTGCATGTTCCATGTTTTTCTTCAGTATCTTATAGCTACTTTTCTCAACTTCTACAAATTATAAAAATTACAGTAGATTCCCAATTTTCCACATAGGATTATCCAGTTACAGATTATCCTTGCTTGATTTCTTCTTTTTAATTTTATTTTTGTTACTTGATGAATTTAGGTTGTGAAGCAGCACTTTCTCTATATATTAAACTGTTCTTTCATTCTTCCTCCCCCCCCCCTCTCTCCCTTTGTAGTTTTGTGGGGAGAGGGCAGATATGTAAAGAAAGCTGCATACAAAAACTTTAAAATCACTTACTTATTTTGATGTTTGCTTCTTTTGAAATGAAGCAATAAAAATAATAAAACTATGAATATTATTACAATGATTCCATTTATTGTTATCACTGATTATCATTAGCCTTGTACCTAATTGTACCTAATTATGATAATTAGATTATCATAATTAGGTACAATATTTCAAAACTGAAATGTGCTATATAAGCAGAACTTACTAATTTGTATTTTATGAAAGGTGGTTTGGAGTACTCATGTTTTGTTTTCCAATTGAGTAGTGTGATTTACTTTGCTGAATGAAGGTTGAAATTTACTGCCTAAAAGTTTTGTTATGTTTGATGATGGCTCCAAAAACGTTCTTCAAGTCAAAGACAAAATTACTATCCTTGAAATGGTTGAAGGAGGGAGGGAGCTACTGTAAAATTTTCTAAAGAATTTAAGGTAGGATTATCTACAATTTATGACTCGGTGAAGAAGTACACATCTTAAATTATAACTTTCGTCTCAATGCTTGACAGTGTTGCCGGAGTCAGAAAAACAATGAAGAATGCAAAAAAATAAAGCTTGATAATGCTGTCTTTATGTGGTCTCCATGATAGCACAAAAAAAAAAAAAAAAAAGGCAAATCAATCTCAGGTCATCTGTTCAGTGAAAAGTCCTTAGCTATCAATAAAAGGTTAAAACTAGTCCCACAGAATTTAAGGCAAGTACAGGATGGCTACAAAATTTCAAATCATGTTGTGGCATAGAGCAGTTAGAAATGCATGGGAAAAAACTGTGTACAGCCAGCATCAAAGGATTTAAATATAAATTTCTGGCATTAATTGAAGACAGCTATGAAAAATAAAATGTGTATAATGCTGATGAAATTGGACTTATTTAAAAATTTTTTCCTTAGAATGCCTTGTCATCGAGGAAAGAGTCAACAGCACCTAGACACAAAACAAGAGAAGAAAGGAAAAGTATTGTTGATATTAGAAAATGCTCTATCTCATCCATTAAAAGATGTTTTTAATGCAGTTGCATTATGTTTTTACTTCCTAATGTTAACTCTATCCTTCAACTAACCAAGGTCAAAGAATGATTGAGATATTCAGATAGTTGATATTCAGATATCATATACTTGGATTTCAGGAAAGCTTTTGACACTGTTGCGCATGGAAGACTACTGTACAAATTGGAGCAGAATGGTATTAAGGGTAAGTTGCTACAATGGATAAAAGGATGGTTAAGTGGGAGAAGACAGAGGGTGGTAATCAATGGGTGCTGCTCTTCGTGGACTAATGTTATTAGTGGAGTCCCACAGGGTTCGGTGTTGGGTCCACTGTTGTTTTGTATATTTATCAATGATATTGATGAAGGTATATCAGGCTTAATGTCAAAGTTTGCAGATGACACGAAGGTTGGCAGGGTTGTTAATGACAGTAATGGCAGTGTGCTACTGCAACAGGATCTAGATAATTTGGGCAGATGGGCTAAGAAGTGGCAACTGAAGTTTAACCTTGACAAATGCAAAGTACTGCATATGGGTAGAAGTAACCCCAGAGAAACGTACCAACTGTGTGGTACTACACTTAAGGTGGTAGAAAATGAAAAAGACCTGGGAGTAATTGTGCAGTCAGATATGAAGTTTTCTGAGCAATGTAGACAGGCTGCTAGGGCAGGTCATGGGGTTTTGTCAATGATATATAGGAATTTTGCTAGCAGGGAAAAGGAGGTGATTGTCCCTCTGTATAAGGCAATGGTCAGGCCACGCCTTGAGTACTGCGTACAGGTCTGGAGGCCTCATTTTAGGAAGGATGTAGATTTGCTTGAGCGTGTACAGAGAAGAGCAACACGATTGGTGAGGGGAATGAAGGGATCCTCTTACCAAGAGAGGCTTAAGTTCTGCAAATTGCAGTGGCTGGAGACTAGGCACCTGCGCGGTGATCTGATTGAGGTCTATAAGGCCTTGAATGGGTTGAGCACGCTGAATTCTGATGGGATCCTCCCACTTGTTCAGAATACGAACCTACGGGGACATAAGTTCAAATTAAGAAAGGATAGATGTAGAATAGATGTGCGGAAATTTGCCTTTAGCCAGCGGGTGGTTAATTGCTGGAACAAACTTCCATCTGTCGTTGTGGAAGTTGATAGGTTAAATAAATTTAAGGAGGAACTGGACAGGCAATTGGAGGGTATGGTGTGATTTTTTTTTTTTTTTTTTTTTTTTTGGCTGATGCTGCATAAGCTCCTACACTTGCTTTCTTGCATCAAGTGCCACTACTACTACTACTACTAGTTGTATAAAAAGGAACTTTTATGACATTTACTTCTCACCAAGTGGGATGAGGAGAACATTATTTCTTTCAAGAAATAAACAGTTAAAACACTTTAAACACCATGATAAATAATTTTAATATATGAGCATCACATTACAAACTTTTTACTGGATTCTTGCTCACATGCATAATAGTCAGAATAAGGATTACAAGTCATGCGGTATGAGGCATCTCCAATCCAGTGTCTAGTGTTCCCACAGCCACTTGTTCCCCACCATGCTCCATTAGTCTCTGCTTAATTTTATTGTTGTGAAGTCCATTATTCACAGTTCCCCTATATTTCTCCCCTTGCCTTGTTTCTGTTCAAAAGCCACCTGGCTAAATTTCTTAGGGTAAAAGATATTTTTTTTTTTTTTTTTTTTACTTTTTTCAAAGTCTCTTCCTTCCCATTACTGCAGTGTTCCTATTACTGTATTCCTGAATGCATTCCAGTGCATATTCTGCCAATTCTTTCATGTTCCCTTTAGCTACATGTTTGTTGTGCTCATCTATGTGCATTTGAAACATTCTTCCAGTCATATCTGTGTATACTTTGTTACATTTACACACATTTTTGTATATTATATACCTTTTATTATACTCTGGTGTCAGATCTTTAAACCAGTATTTCATCTTACTAATCAGCTTAAAGATCGCTTTAAGTCCATACTTTTTACAGATTCTTCTTTTTGTTTTTTTGCCAATACCTTTTATGTATAGAATTACTACTGCTCTTTTGTAATCCATATTGCGTATTTGTTATTGTTTATGTTGCTCAAATTTTTTCTTTAGTCTTGTTGATTAAATTACCAGAGTACCTGTTATTTAATAATAACACTCTAATAGCGCTGATTTCTTGTGCAATATTTTTGCCTTTATCACAAACTGATCTCTATGATAGCACAAATCTCCAGGACTCTCAGCCGTCCATTTATAGTTTTCTTCTGTGCTATCTCTTTTTCTGTGAAGCTTGCATAACACTATTGATCCACTTTCCTTTTGGTGTTCTTTTAAGCCTGTTACCATTCATTTTTCTTTGAATATCTGCTTAGCTGGGCTCCTTTCACCCATCCTTTCTGCACTCCATACCATCATCTTAATTGTTTATGTCTGCATGTCTCATCATCTTAATTGTTTATGGTGCATCATCTTAATGCACCATAGATTAAAATTAGGTATGAAAATTATTTTCCTAACAAATTAGGGGACATGGAATTAAAGAATTAAAGTTTATGATATAATCAGACATGAAGTTTTTCCTTGCAGTGTAAATAGGAAGTCAGGGTAGCTTTCAGTTATCTATAGCAAATTTCAAACTAGCAATATGCATAGCTCTTGTTTGTGACACACCTCCCAACATGGAAAAAAAAAAAAAAAATGTAAAAAGCATATACAACTGATTTGGAAAATCAAAAATGAAACTAAAACACTTTTATGGCCAAAAATTGTGATCCAGGTTTTGATGTGATGTTAGCGTCATTAGTGAGGAGCTCACTAATGACCCTAAAAAAAAACCCTCGCCTAAAAAAAGAAAAAAAAAGAACTTTTAGAGAGGGTCCAGAGAAGGACAAATAGATTGGTTAGGAGTGCTAAGGGTTGTTCATGTGATAAACATTTCAGTAGTGTAGACTGCAGATCCTGGCAACTAGACATCTCTCAGAGGTGATCTGATAAAGGTGTTTAAAGCAATTAAAAGAATAAGCAAAATGAAGGAGGGTGCTATTTTCTGATTAGCTACCAAAACTAAAACAAAGGGACACAAGTTACCACCCAAGGTAAGGGAGGTAAAGTTAAACAAATTCAATAAGCAGTTGGAAAATTCTGAGTTACTCAATTTTTTTTTTTGGTTGATAGAATAAGTTTGTTTCTTTACATAATTTGATCATTTGGCCTGATTAATACTAATATCAATTTCTCTTCTGTCCCCAAATGAATTTCATTGGCTTTCTATAGTTTCTGCTTTATTTATTATGTTATTTATTTTTATGTATAATCCTCATCAAAGATTGCTCCTAGATATGCAAAATGACTAATTTTCTACTTTTGGCTATTTATTTATTCAGTTATTTGTTTTTTCTTTATATATTTAATACCATATTAAATTCTTTTAATTGCTTTAAACACCTCTATCAGATCACCTCTGAGAGATGTCTAGTTGCCAGGATCTGCAGCATATGCATAATCTTGAAATTGTATTTTTACAATTTCAAGATTATGCAGAACAAAATCCTCATAAGAAACTTTCAAGTATATAATACCAATTAAAACTATATAGTAATTTTAGCTAGTTCTCTCTCTCTCCTCCTCTCTCTGGCATATATGAAAATTATCATTTGTTCATTTAAAAGTTTGCCAGCACTGGCAAACCATTTAAATCTAAACCATTTTAAACCATACCTTTTTAATGATACAGAAAGATTAGTGGTTTCCTTGAATATTTCTTATTTTGTATTTGTACTTGTTATATTTATGAAATGGTCTCACTGAATAGAATTCAAGTGATTCTTAAGGCAGTGCCATTACTTTTACTGTACTGAAACTTTTCATGTTCAGGTATGCAGTTGATTAAATTTTATAAACAATAGATGATTCTCTCTAATGAGAAGGCGCCTCTGTAGCCAGGTGGGAAGGAACAGCAGTGCATAGCACACGCTTCTTGATTAGACCGGGGTTCGAGCCCGTCACCACCAAATACGGAGGATGCGGAAAGATCAGGGAATGACCACCGCATATCCCGGAGCAATATGGCCTTAGTTGCTAATGCTCCTAAAAACCAAAATAACAACAATAACAACAACAACTCTAATGAGAAAAGTATTTAATCCACTACTCTAAAAAATAACAGTATCAGAGACAAAGGATTCTTGACAAAAATTGGTGCTATTGATGAAAAAGTAGATTTTCAGTAACTTTTGAACTACTTCAATTAAAAAAAAAATCATATCAACCTCCCAATTAAATATTAATATCCAAATATTAAATATTAAGAGATATTATAGTTACAAATTTTTTCAGGAAAGAAACTCCAAGTGCTCATTTTTTTGTACTAGGGCTGTCTATGCAGATGTTTACTCATTTCTCTTATGTTAAATATAGAAAAATTTCATTGGAAAGGAAGCTCTTCTCAGGCAAAAACAAGAAGGAATAAAACGAAGATATGTCCAGTTAGTTTTGGAAGATCACGATGTAGATGTAGATTATTGGCCATGGGGAGGAGAACCCATTTATCTGAATGACAGATGTGTTGGTAAAACTACAACTGCAGGATATGGATTTACTTTGAATAGCCAAGTAAGTAAAATAGAATTCCAGGTGTGTAGGTAAGAAGTATAGACAGAATTTAAAACAGTCGCCCACAGTGCTTTCTAATCTTATTTTTTGCCTAAGTTTCTCTTAAAATTTGAAAAGTCTTATGAAATAGTCTGAAACTGTGCTGTGAAGTTAACCAATACCTTTATCTGATTTCACAGCACTCCCAAAACAAAAAATTTAAAAAAAGGATAACTAGTGATTTCTAATGTGTTAAGAGCACATTAGAAATGATTCCATTTTGATTCCTCACTGATTCCATTTTTCCATTCTTATTATAGGACCATACGTTTTTTTGCTATTTTAGTATTGAAATAATTGTGGTATTGATTACAATTTTTAAAATTATGACCATTTAAATCACCATGAATAGTTCTCCCCACAATTCCTACATTCAAATATTTCAGCAAAAGGTATGCATGCTTTAATTTTTGCAGGTTTTGTCTTGCAAATCCTTTAGTTTCTCCTTTTAAGCTTGTTAATTGACCTTGGCAGTCTTGATAGTAACATATTCATGTAAAGTAAAGGTTGTTTGCATTGATTATAAACAAACAGTGTTATTCTTATCCATAAATCGTTTGTAGAACAAAAGTATTCTTGTTTTCTGGGATGTGAATATACTGAGTTGGCTTTGCATTAGCAACACCCCTTATGTCAGAATGGACTAGTCTCTGACACTCATGAAGGCTCAAAGTTGGGAATGGGTGACATAAGGTTCTAGTTTGCAAGGAAGAATGGGTCAGCATTGAGATCTTTCTGATTTTGGATGTCTAATATTGTGGGTGCAAGATGTGCAATTGCCAATATCTCAACAATGGCTGACATAGTTCCGTGGTGTCACGAGTCTACTGTGAATGGCTCAACAGCAGTGGGACAGCTACATGTGGCCAATGCCCATGTTGCACATCACATGTCTCATCTCATAACAGCAGGGACACAGCACAGTGGCCCAGCTAACCACCCAGGACAGTGGTAAGAATAGCATGATGAGTATCCACATAGACTGTGTGCCAGACATTAGCTCATATAATGGCTGTCACGAGTACCCATGCACACTGCAAGACACAACAAACCATGCCTTACATGGGCATGTTGGCACCAGCACTGGACCACCAATGTGTTGAATGCTGTTGCCTGGTATAATGAATCCTCTTCCAACTTTGTCATGCTGATGGGCAGATCCACATTTAGAGAAAGCAACATGAAGCCATGGTGCTTGGATACACCCTTGGTATTCAGCAGGCTAGGGGCAGTGGTGTTATGGTTTGGGGACTGTTTTCATGGCATGCCCTGAATTCTTTAATCACTATTAATCAACAGCTTTATAGGAATTACTACCTTTCAATTGTCACTGACCAGCCGCATCCCCTCATGATGAAGGGAGTATATTCAGACAGTTCCGGCATCTGTCAACAACAAGACAGTTCACCATGCCACAGGACCTGGCAGGTTGCTAACTGGTTTTAGAAACATGACAATGAATCCTCCATGGCTGCCCAACTCACCCAATCTCACCAAATTTGTGCATGTAGTAGTATTAGAGGCATGTGATGCAAGAAAACAAAGATATGAGCTTATGTAGCATCAGCCAAAAAAAATAAGCTATCAACTTCCGCAACGACAGATGGAAGTTTGTTCCAGCAATCAACTACCTGCTGGCTAAAGGCAATCCACACATCTATTCTACAACTGTCTTTCCTCAATTTGAATTCATGCCCCCTCAGGTTCATAATCTCAGCAAGCAGAAGAATCCCATCAGAATTGAGCCTGCTCAACCCAATCAAGGCTTTATACATCTCAATCAGATCACCTCGCAGGTGGTGCCTAGTCTCTAGTCACTGCAGTTTCTTTAAAGATTCTTTTTTTGCAGATTCTTTAAAGATAGCAAATTTAAAATTGTGGCCAGGCCAGTACGGAAACTACACACTATACTGAAAAATTGCTCAGTCCTTTCCTCATTCGCAACACAAATAAATGAGCTGGTATATAACATTTCTTGCAGAGATTGCAACTCGTTGTATCATGGTTCTACGCGGTCTCCTCTGAATTTTCGTGTTAATCAACACGCGGCCTCAATTCGTGCTTCTCGTTCAGTGGCCTCAGAATTAGCCTTTTGTGCCGTTAATGAAAAACATACTTTTTTTATTTAACGAGGCCAAAATACTTAAGTGTCCAACGTAATTATACCAAACTATTAATTGCAGAAACTGTTGAAATTAAATTACATGAGAATTCCGTTAATGTTCACCAGCCATTTCTAATCTCCGATTTGTGGGCGCATGCACAAAGACAAATAATCCCTATTTAAGTTTCATGCTCACCCCTATGCGATAATTTTCATTCCTGTGATCACAGCATACGGTTGAAAAGCATTGTCAGCTTCATGAAGGAAAATTGTTAAATTTCTTTTAATTAATTTTTTATTACTATAATGTAAGATTTTCGTTTTAATTGCTGAGAGTATCATACGAAAGTTTTCTACGTATTATATTGAGGTAAACTTCTCTTATTATTTTACAGGTAAATACTCAGAGAGGGAAGGGATATTGATTAGCCTAATTGCTCTTTTGTGAACATACTGATTTTTAGAGGTTATGAGCTTCTAGTGGTTATAAGGTTTTAGAGGTTATGAGTCTTCAAATATGGGAACAGTATCCACATGGTGTTTGTGTGGTACTGTAAAAATGTTCTCTGACTCATATATTGACCATAACTAAACTTAGCCACATCCACTACTTAAGCAAAAATGCACTTTTTCCACTGTTGGTACAGTTTCGGTTGCAGTTCTGAAACTGTTCTGGCTGGAGCATGTAGAGCATCTTGAGTTTCATCAAGAACCCTTTATTCACTGTGGAAGTGATGGCCTTGTAAAATTTCATTTTTGAGAAAAGAAAAAATATCATGGGTGTCAGGCAAATAAGGATGGAGGGGGATGTTATAACACATTAGTATTCTGTTAGGAAGCTTGTGTTGTGTAAGAAATGAGTGTTGTGTGTGGTTCTATTGTCGTGCAACATCTGAACATATCTTTATAGTTACAATAACGTATGGTAAAACATTAATGATCAGGCTGGTCCTTTAATTTTATAACCTAAGTGGCAATGCAAGTTATTAAAAATAGATGCATTAATTTATTTAAGCAACTTGAGATGCTTAAATGAATAAGAAACAAAACATGTATAATTCAGCAAGGTTTTTGAATACTTAAACTTTCACTCCTCTCTTTTGTGAGAGTTTTAATTAGATAAGCTCTGCAGTAATCTTAGGAAAGCTGTTTTCATTTCAGGTGTGCCTTGGTTTTATTCAAGGTCTTGATCAGAATGGAAATCCTCAAGTAATTACAAATGATTATATTTTGGATAATATATTTGAAGTCGACATTTCTGGGAAGAGGTATCCTGCCAAAGTCAATATTCATTCTCCAAAGCTGTCATATTCACATCGTGATACTGACTCAGGTTATATGGCAACACGGTAAAATGCCCCGGAGCTGCTAAAGCTGTCTTTCTAAGTCATTTTAATTTTATGCATAAAAATATATGAATGTATACTTTTAGTTAATATTAAATTGACATCAGATTTGTGTATATATATATTATACATTCTTTTAGTTTCTGAATTAACCTTGTGCTTGTGACTTAATGACAATGACAGTTTGTTTTTGTTGGCTTGTGACAATAAATAAACAAAATTGGGAAGTTTTGCTTACTACATGAACCTGTATATTTGTATATTTGCATGAAAATAAAAAAAAAATTCTGTGCTTTCACCAAATCCTGTAGCATATTACTTATATTAAGAATATTTCTTCTTAAAATAATAATTATTAGTTTATAAGGATAGTAATATTAAATCCTGTTAAAAGGAGAGTGGCTCAAAATGTATGCCTTAATAGAATTAAGAATCCTTTCTAAGTGTGAGAACAGGCATTTAGCTGATTGGAATAATGATTATTTTACATTTATACAGTGGCAGACAAAAAAACTATCACTCGTGAATTTTACAAATAATGTGTTTTGCACTGCATTATGGGTTGCAGAAATGTTTGAAATGCATTTGTTAGATGGGATATATACCTTTGTGAATGAAATACAATAAAAAAACTCCACCTGATAAACCTAATTGCCATAAATATCTTCCCAAAGGGTAAAATGCATAATTAATGGAAATATGAGAAATCATGACAACGAAACACATTTTATTGTATTTACATGTAAAAACTGAAATCACAAGTTAATGTAATAGTATTATGTACTGTAAATCAGCAAAATAAGTCCTCAATATTTTGTTGTTCCTCGTCGAGCTGCAATTACAGCCTTGCAACAATCTGGCATAGAGTTAATCAACTTCTGGATAAGGTTGCCCAGTTTCGTGGTACCACACCCTTACAATGCTCTCCTACAGCTGAACCTTACTTGTTGGCTTCTTCTGAGCAATTTTAGACAACATTATGTACCAGCAATTTTCAATAGGCTGAAAATCTGGACTGTTGCTGGGTCAGTCCAACACTGTAACACCAGCATTTCTGAGGTATGATGGCACCTTAAGGAAGAAAAATGAAGGAAAACATTGGCATAAATATGTTTTAAACTCTGTGAGACAAGAAGACAAACTCATAATTAAATCTGAATAGCATAAAACTTACCAATTTTGCCTTACCAATTTTGCTGTGGCAAGGTGCCGAGTCCTGTTGCAAAATGCTGTTTTTGATGTCGTGGTGGTGATCCCTAATAACGGGTTTCAGGCACTCTTCCAAGAGAGCAGTGTAGGTTTCTGCATTCACCGTTCCGTTAATAAACTTAATTCACCCCAACCCTTGACTTGCTTTGCATCCAGTCAACCCTTCCCTGTCTCTTTAACTTTGCAGTATGATTGATGACTTTTAAGGTTATGATGAACATCGTGGCAAGATCCAATCTTCCTTACATTTCGAGGGTACAGCACCTAAAACAGTGTTCGCAGGCCGGCCGGCCAGCCGCTAGTTAGTACACTGGATCGAACCTATTGATAACTCACTAGGAGGCTTCCTGATCAGCTAGTGTATAATATTGCTACCTCTACTCTGCCAGATAGTGACTGGAGGGAGTCCGAGTAGTGTGTATGCGGGGGGGGGGGCATTGTCGAGGCCACGTTATGTCAACGATCTGGGTATATTCTTACCATGTATATGCCATATCCAAAAATTTCAATACTTCATACAGCATGCCCACAAACTTTTTCTTACTATTGGATACACCATGAATTGTCAAACTAATAGAATAAGCTTATCTATGAAAAGATCTAAACCTCCCAAACACTTTCTAGTCATTTCACAAATATACATGGTCCCAATTCTAATCTCAGCGATGTCCATTTCCACTTGCAGTCTGCCAAACTCCATGTATTTTTCTGACAGAATCTCAGTTATCGGTTGATTCAACTACTGCTCATCTCAGTTGCCCAAATTATTCGCTATATGATTCCGTTCGCCTCAAAGGTGGTACTTGTGCTTACTTCCGTTCCTATATTCCCTGTCAGAGACTTGGTAATTTGGAATCTCCTCTTTTCGATCTTCTCTGGCTTAAAATCTCTGTACCTCATTGTGTCAAATTCATCTGTTGTCTCTACCGTTCTCCCAACTCCACTAATCACTTGAAACTCTTTGACTTCCTCTCTTTGCAATTTAACTTTCTCCAGTCCAACTTTCCTAACAGTGAGGTAATTTTCCTTGATGATTTTAATGTTTACAACTCCAGCTGGCATTTTCTAGCCACACCGACCCAGCTGGTCAAGATGCTGAGGCTTTTGCAATTACTAATGACCTTGCACAGATTGTTCATTTACCTACAAGAATACCGGACAATCCTAACCATACAGCTAACATGCTTGATCTTTTTCTCACAAACAACCCTTCTAAGTACACGGTCGAAGTGAGAGGTCCTTTAGGCACCGCAGATCACAACTTGGTGAATGTCTCTCTTCCAATGGAGCCTTTATCTCATGGCTGTTCCCAACCTTGTATTGTTTGGCATTACAAGAATGCAAAATGGGATGACTTTCAAGATTTCTTTTTCTTGGTTGGATTACTTTTTCAAAACTTCTGATGTCAACATTTGCACAGATTTTATCAATGAAATTATTCTTGCAGGAATGGAATCCTTTATCCCACAATCCACTTTAAAATCTCGTCCTTTATCTAAACCTTGGTTTTCCAATAAATGTGCTAAGGCTATTCAAAAAAAGAATGTTGCATATCGTAATTGGCTTGTTTCTAATTCTTCAGTTACATTTTCAGCCTACACCAAAGCTCGCAACAATTGTAAAGCAGTTATTAATCAGTCCAAACTAGAGTTTGAACAGGCTAAGAGTAGAAAATTTGCTTCTTGCCTTAATGGTAGCCGAGCATTCTGGTCTCTTGCCAAAGCTGTTGGCCACAAGTTTTGCCCATCTCTGCTCCCACCTTTGTCCAAATCAGATGGTTCTGTTGTCAGTTCAGCCAAGGATAAAGCTGACCTGGTATCATCCCATTTTTCTTCCAACTCATGTACAAAGGGTACTAGGAAAGTTTTGCAATATGACGCAACAATGAATCACAGGAAGCTGCTTGTTGCTGCATGTTGAGACATGTTCATACATGCATAGTAGCCGCCGCGCCAAGTCGATGGGCTCAGTTATTCATTAGTAGTGACAGTGTAAAGTGCTTGCGATGGCATCGTGGTCACGAAATGAGATAAGGACAGTTTTGCGGTATAATTTCGTGCGTGGTTTAACCATAGACCAGTGCTTAGAAGAAATGACTCTTGCAGTAGATGATGATTGTCCACATCGTACAACGATATTCAGGTGGTATAGAGAATTCCAAAGGGGAAATTTCACTCTGGAGGATTCTGAGAGGCCGGGAAGGCCACGAACGTCAGTTACGGAGGAAAACGTTACTGCTCTGAGGAAAATGCTTGACGAAAACAGGCGAGTGACCTACCAACAGATAGAGGATACTTTGGGCCTAAATGCACCAGCAATTCGTTCGATTCTGCAAGATCATTTGCACGTGAAGAAACTTTGTTCTCTCTGGGTGCCGCATCAACTGACTGAAGAGCAGATGACACGACGTGTGACTTGGTGCCGGGAGATGTTAAAAAAGTTTGATAAGGGACAATCTCGGTATGTGAACAACATCGTGACAGGTGACGAGACTTGGCTGTACTATTACGATCTGCCGACCAAGGCTCAAAACAAAGTTTGGGTCTTTGATGATGACGACACACCCGTAATTGTCAGAAAATCCCGATCTGTAAAGAAGAAAATGATAGCTGTATTTTTTTAAATCGAGTGGAATTGTGGAACGTGTCGTTTTGGATACTCAGAAGACAGTCACAGCTAAGAGGTATACTGAACAATGCCTGCCTAAAGTCATTGGATCTATGAAGAACCTGCGACCAAAGTCAAGAAGGGACACCTGGTACCTCCATCACGATAATGCTGCAGCTCACCGCGCCAAAGCCTGCACCGAATATTTGACCACGACAGGACTGAAACTTCTCGAGCACCCTCCCTACAGTCCAGACCTTGCTCCCTGCGACTTTGCACTGTTCCCGCATGTGAAAATGAAGCTAAAAGGGAGGCGGTTTTCCAGTGATGAGGACCTTCTACGGGCTTGGGACAACGAGTGTGCTTTACTCCCTAGTGAAACATGACAGAACTGGTTTAAAGATTGGTTTCGGAGGATGGACAGGTGTATTGAATGTAGAGGAAATTACTTTGAAAAAATTAAATAAACAAAGCTGTATTGCAAAACTTTCCTAGTACCCTTTGTATTAATGATCTTGGCAAAACACCTCCCACCATTCCCAACACGCTCTATTCAATGCCTCCTGTGGTCTTCCGTCAAAATAAAGTCATAAGGATTTTGATGAATCTCAATGCTAAGAAAGCTCCAGGTCCCGATGGTATTTCTCCACCTGTTCTCAAAACCTGTGCTCCTGAACTTAATCCTGTTCTTTGCCGCCTTTTTTCACTTTCTTTTCCAAAGGTGTTTTTCCTTCTACTTGGAAATTTGCACATATCCAGCCAGTTCCTAAAAAGGGTGACAAATCCCTCCCAACCAATTATCATCCCATTGCAATTACTTCTACTCTTTCTAAAGTAATGGAGAAATCAATTAACCGCCAACTTTTAAACTACCTGGAAACCTTCCATCTGATCAACGATTGCCAGTATGGATTCTGTCAATGTCGATCCACTGGTGATATTCTGGCTTATGTTACCCATTTATGGACTAATTCAATGGAAAAGTTCAATGAAACACAAGCAGTTGCTCTTGACATCTCAAAGGCTTTCGATCGTGTTTGGCATAAAGGTCTTCTAAACAAGCTTCCATCGTATGGTTTGCCAACTGTTTTTTTAATTGGTTATCCAGTTTTCTCTCTGATCGCTCACTGAGGGTGATGGTAGATGGCTCTCTGGCTTCTAACTTCTCCACTAATGCCGGTGTCCCCCATTCAGTTCTTTCCCCCACTCTTTTCCTCTTGTATATTAATGACCTTCTTCCATTGACTGGAAATCCTATCCATAGTTTTGCTGATGATAGCACATTGCATTCAACTTTCCATTTTGGGAAACCTTGCCCTGCTCAATCAGCTTCAACTTCTCGAAAATCTGCTACCAATTCCTTAAATGCCGATCTCCAGGTAATTCTCCAGTGGCCAAGACAACTTAGTTGATTTCAATCCTTCTAAAACTCAGTCTTGTCCTATATCTCACAAAGAGGATTCTTCTGCTCCTATGCTTATCTTTGGTGACACTCCAATTTCTAGGCAAAATGATATATCTCTTTTGGGGATTACCCTGACTTCTAATCTCTCTCTCTTGGCACACGCACATTACAAATATTGCTCACTCTGTACAAATCGCAAATCCGCCCTACCATGGAATATTGTTCCCACATCTGGGGTGGTGCCCGAAAAACCTCTCTCAGGCTTCTTGATTCCATTCAGAAGAGGGCAGTTAGGTTAATTAATGATTCATCTCTAACAGAGTCTCTCCACTCGCTGTCTCATAGATGTACTGTTTCTGTTGCATGCCTCTTCTACAGATATTTCCATGGGCACTGTTCTTCTGAATTGGCTTCTATAATTCCCGCACTCTCTTTCAAAACAGTCCGAACACGTGCCGCCACCAGCCAACAATCATTTACTGTCCAACTTCAAACTCACAGAACCAACTTTTAATCTTCCTCGTGTATTCATTCAACTGCCATTTTCTGGAACAACCTCCCTTCATACGTATTTCCTGAAAATTATAGTCTACAGAAGTTCAAGTCCAATGTCAACAAATATCTTCTTTCATCTTCTCAACCTCCAACCCAAGCACGGTACAAAGTACTATAGGTTCTAATACTCCATGTGTTTGGAGTTTACATAAAAAATATATATATATATATAAAAATAATCCCCAGACCATCTGACGGGGAGGGGGGTGACATTACAGTCGGTGTTCTACAGTCACGGTGGTATGCCTCCAATTTTTGTCTTCTGACATATTGCTTCCCATCCGAGCCATGCAGGTTGAATTTCGATTCATGAGAAAAGATTTCGGTGTCCCATTGCTCTTTTGTCCATGAAACATGCATTTTAGCCCAGGCAACTCCCTCCTTTCTCATTTGTTGGGTCAACAAAGACTTCTTCTTCTTCTTAGGTCAATGGGCATGCAGACCACATTCCGAAAGCCGTCTTTGGATAGTTCGTGCACTTGTTTCAACACCAGAGGCCATCTCAAAGTCCAGTTTTAGATCAGGAGCACTAGCATGATGATTACGAAGGCATAGCCGTTTCAAATATCTTGGGAAGGCATAGTCACTCCCTTACAGCATGATCCAAGTCTTCTCTTCACATCACCGGTTTCATGCTTTAATTTCAGCACCCAGGATACTGTTCTCTATTTTATCAGTGATAGCACACATCAAAAGCCCTTCCTGGGACAGAGCAACAGCTACACTTTTTTTTCTTTGTGTCAACTGAACATATGGAGCCATGCTTACACCTCCACAAAACAGGATACTAATGGGTGTGTATACTAGGGCTTGCAAACCGGTTTTATAAACCGGTTAAATCCGGTTTTCATATTGAGTTGTTAAAACCGAAACCGAGCTTCTAAAACCGGATTCTAATATTTTTTTTAGTTAGCCCTCGAATATAATTTTTTGTTAGGCACATTTTCGTTTGTTTGTTCGATTGTCTGGATCGTTCAACTGCTTTACGTTTTAAACATGTTTTTTTATTTTATGTTTAGGTACGAATCTCATGGGCAAGTGGCCCAAATCTAGGAGGGGTGCCTTTTATCTTCCCACCTGTATCATGGCACGATGCAGGTGTACTCATTTACGACTGAGTGAGTCGGAGCGATAGCGTAAAAGAAAACGCTCAACATTTCTCCATTCCATCTATCTTGTTCGCCAAGCAAGTTATGGAATGCGCCTTATTGATGGTTACCCACTAGAAACAGATTCGTTGAATATTGCATCAAATTACAATCGTAGAAAGTTTTTTGCTTCTTTATTCCTATTAAATTTGCAATCAAATGTTCTCCAAAAAGCAGCTTCATCAAATTTATCTTTTATGTAATTTTTAAAATACAATAGATTTAATTGGGGGAATAAAAAAAAAAAAATTTCTTTCGTGAAAATTTTGAAACTTGCCTCGTTTAGACTCTTCATTCAGTGCTTGTGGGAGTGACTCATAGTATTGTGCCTTTGTTATCTTCAATATTTATATTTAAAATTGTCGGTGATATAAATTCCTACTAATTAATATTTATTACTCTTAATATGTCTAAGATGAAATCAAATATATGGAATTATTTTGCTCGAAAAAGCAAAGATGAAGCACAATGTTCAAAATGTCAGAAGATAATGAAGTCGTCTGGAGGATCTACATCATCTTTGATGTTGCATTTAAAGAAAATGCATCACATTGACATTAAACAAGATAACAGTGAACGTCCCGTAAAAATGGTAAGAACATTAGAAAACTTTATCGTTAAAAAATCTATGGAAGAAGAGATTTCAAAATTAGCTGCTTTAGATGGATTTTCTTTTAATTCAATTGCCAAGAGTGAGTTTATACAATCAAGCCTTCACCTTCAGAGAAATAAATACGACAAATTACCACCAGCCTCAGTGAATGGAATTAAAAATATGGTTCTGAATTATTATAAGACTAAGAAAGAAGAACTAATTCAGCATTTCAAAAATTCATTGGTTTGGGTGCACGGTATTCATTGACTCTAGACGAATATACGTCTATACAAAATAAAAGGTATATGAATATAAATGTGCATTCAAAAGACAATCATTGGTCATTAGGTCTTATTGAGATTAATGGTTCACTCGATAGCAGAAGAACTGAGCAAATTGCGAATGGACACTTGAAGGAATTTGGTTTGAACTTGGATGAGGATATTGTTGCCTGCACCACCGATGGAGCAGCAATAATGATTAAGTTTGTCAAGAAAATTACGCCTAATCATCAACAATGTATAGCCCATTGTATACAACTGTCAGTTATAGATGTACTTTATGAAAAAGCAATCAATTATGGTGCCACAGTCTCGGAGTCTCCCAAAGACAATGAAGAAAATGAAAATAATGAAGAAAGTAGTGATGAGTGAAGAAAGACAGCAAGGCATGCTTTATCAAACTGACTTTACCGATGAGCTCATTTGTTTCTTCAATCCAGTGGCCAATATTGCACAAACTATTAACAAAGTCAGAAAAATTTGCAAGCTTTTTGGAAAATCGCCTACCAAAAATGACATTATAAAATTTTGTTAAAGCAAAGTTTAATGGGAAAGAATATAAACTTATATTAGATTGCGAGACTAGATGGGATAGCACATTCTATATGATTGAGAGATTTTTGAAATTGAAAAATTGCATTCCAAATGCTCTATGTGCAGTACTGTTAACTGAAGCTGTGTCTGACAATGACTGGAAAACACTTGAATTGCTTTGTGAAACTTTGCGACCAGTTGAAATTATTCTGAAAGCTATAATCTCAGAAGATACAGACTTACTTAAAGCAGAGTCTTCAATAGAATTTCTGCTTGCTAAGCTTGATACAGCAGAAAATCCATTTGCTTTAAAGTTTCACCAAAGCCTTTTGCAGTGTTACAATGCAAGACGAAATTGCTCAACTGTGGCTTTGCTGAGCTATCTACACAACCCCAAAAAGTTTAGGAAAGAAGATTCAGGTTCAAGAACTTTTGATGTTCCAAGTAAGCAAGTTTTGAAAAAGCATGCTGAAGAGATTTATCAGAGATTATTTGCAAAACGTTCTGAAAGAGTCTTAGCGTTGAATGAAGAAACTGAAAATAAACGCATCTCAAGCTGTTCTTTTAGAAGAAAACAAAGACTCGTCTAGTTCCGATGTTGGAGATACACTCATGCGAGAGTATGATAGTGTAATAAAGAGATTAACTGAAGAGCCTTCAAAATATCCGAGTGAATTGGAAATCAGCAAAGAATTTAAAATTTTGGAGGCAACTAGCAGTAGAAGTGAAAAGCTGGAGAAAGTTTATAGAGCACTGCTGACCATTAAACCAACAAGTGTCCAATCTGAGAGAGTGTTTTCGATCACTGGTCTCTTTAACACAAAAATAAGATCAAGTCTATCAGGAAAATTGCTTAATATACTGTATTTTTTAAAGGATCATTTTCAGAAAAAAACTGAGCAATAAATAGTAAAGTAATTTCCCCAAGCTGTTTTTTTTTTCACATTAGTTTTATTTATTTATTATTATTATTATAGGGCTTATTATTATTTTTTTTTTGTTTACTATACGAGAAGATAGTTTTTATTCAAAGGATTTGAATACAATTTGTAATTTTGTATAATCTCAAGCTGGTTACTTTTTTGGAGCATTTTAATTTTTTTTTATTTTTTTTACTATAAGAGGTGATAGATTTTGTTTAAAAGATTTCATTACGATTTGTACAATCTACCCAAGATAAAATAAATACCTGTGTTATAAGCTTTTAATTATTTTCCCTAAGTCTGAAAAAATCGGTTTTAAGAGTAAACTTCGGTTAAACTCGGTTTTGAAATTTCTCGGTTTTATGCAAACCCTAGTGTATACCCTTCCAACACCATATTTATAGAAATGGCAATACCTTGCAATTATTGTCTGATGCAATAGAAGTGTTATCTGATGCAACACCTTTGCTGTGCAACAAACAAAATTAATAATCAAACATCTTATACGTTTCACTACAAATGTTTTTTTTTTAAGGTGATGCAGTTTTTTGTCCAAACTTGTGGATACGGTCAATCGTTCCATTATAGAATTTCATATGTGAAATAAATTTGATTCAGAATAGGAAAGGCAAATTAGGAACATCGTTGTGAATTGGAAAAATGTTTCCTTTCTGGTTTATTTTTCTGATTTTAATTGTGTCATAAAGATAAGACAAATGATTATAAAACATTTAAATTATGTGTTATTTATCTGTTAATTATTTTTTATAATTTTCACAATGGCATAATAGTGTTTTTGAACGTAAAAGTAAGGGTTAGTTGCCAAGTGTACTAGTTGTCAAGGGTTGTTGCTTTCTACATAGTTTCATTGTGAGAGGAGGTCTAGTCTTTAAACAGTCAGAAGTTGATGACAGGTGTTTCTCCTATTGTGGGATGTTGGCAGACTAGGTAACTCTTCTTTGTTTTGTTCACCTAATTTGAATCACTGAGTGTGTAAACTCCGAAAGAGCCATGAGGAGGTGGGTCACAGCTGAGTGAGAACAGCAGCAGAACTTCAAGTGTCACATACCTGAAGGTTCGACTGTTGATTATCCTGCTCAGACAGCAAACAAAATGAATGAGTATTTTGCATCTACATTCACACACGAGGAATTATTAAGGTTTGAAAATGGCAGAAGGTTATCAAATTGTAGCAGGATACTTCATGATTTTGTAATAACTGAGAGCAAAGTTGAGGAGAAATTGTTGAAGTTAAACATAAGAAAGCACCTGGGGTGGATGAGATCTATCCAGTTATATTAAAGGAGGCGGCAAAGCAACTAAGCAAACCCTTAGCCATAATTATGAGAGCATCCTTGGACTTGGGGGAGGTTCCCACAGACTGGAGATGTGCAAATGTATCCCCAATTCACAAAGGGGGATCGAAGGGTGACACAAGTAATTACAGACCAGTTAGTTTAACTTCTGTTCTGGGTAAAACAATGGAGTCACTGGTTAAAGATGCATTGCAGGATCATCTAGACAAGACTGCAGCAATAATTCAGACATCATGGGTTTGTTAAGGGAAAGTCTTGTCTGACAAATTTGATAGGATATTATGATGTGATTACAAAGGAACTGGATGCAAAAAATAATTTTGATATCATATATTTGGATTTCAGGAAAGCTTTTGACACTGTTGCGCATGGAAGACTATTGTACAAATTGGAACAGAATGGTATTAAGGGTAAGTTGCTACAATGGATAAAAGGATGGTTAAGTGGGAGAAGACAGAGGGTGGTAATCAATGGGTGCTGCTCTTCGTGTACTAATGTTATTAGTGGAGTCCCACAGGGTTCGGTGTTGGGTCCACTGTTGTTTTGTATATTTATCAATGATATTGATGAAGGTATATCAGGCTTAGTGTCGAAGTTTGCAGATGATACAAAGATTGGCAGGGTTGTTAATGACAGTAATGGCAGTGTCTACTGCAACAGGATCTAGATAATTTGGACAGATGGGCTAAGAAGTGGCAACTGAAGTTTAACCTTGACAAATGCAAAGTACTGCATATGGGTAGAAGTAACCCCAGAGAAACGTACCAACTGTGTGGTACTACACTTAAGGTGGTAGAAAATGAAAAAGACCTGGGAGTAATTGTGCAGTCAGATATGAAGTTTTCTGAGCAGTGCAGACAGGCTGCCAGGGCAGGTCATGGGGTTTTGTCAATGATATACAGGAATTTTGCTAGCAGGGAAAAGGAGGTGATTGTCCCTCTGTATAAGGCAATGGTCAGGCCACGCCTTGAGTACTGCGTACAGGTCTGGAGGCCTCATTTTAGGAAGGATGTAGATTTACTTGAGCATGTACAGAGAAGGGCAACAAGAGGGGAATGAAGGTATCCTCTTACCAAGAGAGGCTTAAGTTCTTCAAATTGCAGTGGCTGGAGACTTAGGCACCTGCGCGGTGATCTGATTGAGGTGTATAAGGCCTTGAATGGGTTGTGCATGCTGAACTCTGATGAGATCCTTCCACTTGTTCAGATTACGAACCTAGGGGGGCATAAATTCAAATTAAGAAAGGACAGATGTAGAATAGATGTGCCGAAATTTGCCTTTAGCCAGCGGGTGGTTAATTGCTAGAACAAACTTCCATCTGTCATTGTGGAAGTTGATAGGTTACTACTACTACTACTACTGAATGGCCACACCATTCAAAAAATGAACAGATAAAAATAAGGAATTGATAGCAAACTATAAAAAAATAAATAAATTAATAATGAAGTGGCAAAAAGCTTAAAAATGGTTGTGTGAGGTGGTTCTCACTGTCTGCATTTTCATGTGCTTCTCTTTATTAAAAAGTGCATGAAAATTCAGGATCCATCTTAGACACAGTTTATTCTGAGATAGGCTTTTGTTCTAACTTATTACGTTTATATCTGATCTAAAAGGATATTAAGTTTCTTAACATTTTCTACTTTCAGTAATTAATATGTACATCATTTTTGGCCAACAGTTTCACTCAACTTAAGAATGTTGTTTATTATGGTATAGTTTAGGGCTAAAGCCTCGGGTTACATAAAGAGTTTAACTAATGTACAAGGTTAGTGCAATTGCATAATTTCTGCACATAGTCAACTACTTAAGTAGTTGTAAATTGGCATCATTAAGTATATATCATATTGTGAATACCTTCACAACGAGTTGCCATGATATTGCACTACCTTGAATAAGTAACACTTCCCCATAGGAGAAGACTTGTTATTTATTCTCAGCAGATACCCTGTAAGGCACTGTTTGAAATATGGTATGGGATAAAGAGCTCTGTTATCCTTATACTATCCTATTAGACTTAGAAAAGCAAAAAAGATGTAGGAAGGTGATAGTAGAAGAGAAAGAAAGGGACAGTTACTCCTTCAACTCATACCACTCAAAAACTCGTAAATTCCTTGAATAGGCAATGCTTCCCTAGTAGAGAAGATTGTTGTTACCTATTCTCGCAAACTCTGTGGCCATCAGGCTCCTCCCAGACATTATAAATTGGCATCATTAAGTATATCTCATATTGTGAATACCTTCACAACGAGTTGCCATGATATTGCACTACCTCGAAGAAGTAATGCTTCACCATAGGAGAAGACTATTCTTACTTATTCTCAGTGGATACCATCACCCATATGGCACCGTTTCAGAGCTTATTGGCTCCTCATCAGTGGGTGGGCAGATACCCTGGTGTTGCAATGATGACAACCCAGTTGCGAAGTATAAATCCACAATATGAGAGATGCCTGATGGTACCATTCCAGATTCAAGGGTACCTGCCCATCCACTGATCACAATATGAGTTATACTTAATGATGCCAATTATAATTACTTAAATAGTTGGCTATGTACAGAAATGATGCAGTTGCACTAACTTGTACATTAGTAGAATTTTGTTTATTTGTGGGTTTTTTTTATAAACATCAGAAGTGTTTCAAAACTATTAGTTTCTATCTTCTATGAAATAGGTTAATTGGAAATGAAATTTCTGGCTAAAATTGAATTGAAATATTTATTCTTGGAATAACATTCTCCACAAAAAGTTTTTGTGGAGAATTATTAATGACAAAAATATGTGAATGTGATAGTCAAGTGAGACAAAGAAGTGGATGTTTTCCTACTTTTACCAAAAAAAAAAAAAAATAATAATAATAATAAACTAAAATCATTTGTGCTTTTCATACTGCCATAAAAATTACTATTTAGTTCTTTGAATTGTACAAACTTGCCATCTCAACTACCTTGGGGGGGGGACTTATTTCAGTGATCTTCAACATCGTCAGAAAACTGCTAGCTTGGGGGGGATACAAGAACTAATAAAAGCCACTGGCAGAGGTGAAAGTGATTCTTGCACTGCTTCTATTGGAATGAGCAGCAGCCTGGAAAACAAGATGCAGGGTATTTCAGAGACTGCTGGGATTCACTGCGGTACAAGTAAACACATGGGTTGTGTTAAAGTAGTTAAGAATAGGAACAGGTGCAGGTATACTTGCATGTACACCAATGCTAGGAGTTTGGTAAATAAATTTGATGAATTTGAGGTATTGCTCAGAACATCAAAGGCAGATATTGTTGGGATATCAGAGACGTGGTGTCACACAGATATAAGGAATGCAGAACTGGAATTTGGGGAGTACAATGTGTACAGGAAGGATAGACAAGATAGAAAGGGAGGAGGGGTTATGCTATTAGTTAAGAAACACATAAAATCCAAGGAAGTGAAGCCAGTCGACATCGCTGGAGAGTGCAGTGTCGAGTCAGTTTGGTGTGACATAAGCATTGGGAGATAAAAATTGAGATTAGGAGTGTGTTATAGACCTAATGACTCTGATGAGTATAATAAGAAACTGTACAGGGAAATAGAGTGGGCCAGTAAATCAGAGACTCTTTTATTGGGGGATTTTAATTTCCCAGATACTGACTGGAATTTGTGGGTTGGTCACTCACACACTAGCAAGGCTTTTTTGGATTTATTGGATGATTGTTTTCTACATCAGCATGTTCGGGAGGCAACTAGAGGGAGTAATACTCTGCAGATAAAGGAACCCCTAGGTGGCAGTGATCAGTGTGCTGAAGTGGGATTTACTCAAAGAGATAACTACCATCAGGGGTAAAGGGAAGAGTTTTTGCTTTCATAAAGGTGACTACAGTGAATAAAAAAAAGATTTAAATACTGAGACAGTATTTAAATTCAAAATGGGAAGCATTCAAAGAATTTATCTTGGAAGCTACTAGGCTCTACATACCAACTAAGAAATATTGTTCAAGGTTTAGGCCTAAATGGATGTCAGATGAACTAATGAGACATGTGGCAGAGAAGAAAAATGAATGGGATACATATAAATTAATGGGTGACATGGAAGCCTATAAATTAATGGGTGACATGGAAGCCTATGATAGATATAACCTGGTCTGTATCCAAGTCACAAAGGAGGTTAGGCAGGCAAAGGCAGATTATGAGAAATCCTTGGAAAAGGATGCAAAGAAAAACAACAAAGAGTTCTTTACCTATGTAAACTCTAGAAGGAAAGGGATGAATCAGATTGGTCCACTGGATGGTTCAACTGTTTGATGATCCTGCTCAGGTGGCTAACAAACTAAATGAGTATTTTGCATCTACATTCACCCATGAGGAGTTATTCAGGGAGGGGAATACCAGAGGTGAGTTAAACTCTGGCATTGAGCTGGATGATTTTGTAATAAATGAGAGGAAAGTGGAGGAGAAATTGTTTAAGATAAACATAAAAAAGGCACCCGGGGTGGACGGGATCTATCCAGTTATATTAATGGAGGCAGTAAAGGAAGTAAGCAAACCCTTAGCCATAATTATGAGAGCTTCTTTGGACTCAGGAGAGGTACCCATGGACTGGAGATGTGCAAATGTGACCACAATTGACAAAGGAGAATCAAAGGGCAACACAAGTAATTATAGACCTGTTAGTTTAACTTCTGTTCCAGGAAAATTAATGGAGGCACTGGTTAAAGAAGCACTGCAGGATCATCTAGACAAGACTTCAGTTATAGCTCGGACAAAACATGGTTTTGTTAAGGGAAAGTCTTGCCTGACCAATTTGATTGGATACTATGATGTGGTCACAAAGGAATTGGATGCAGGGAATAAGTTTGATATCATATATTTGGATCTTAGAAAGGCTTTTGATACTGTTGCACATGGAAGACTGCTGCACAAATTGGAGAGTGTGGCATTGGAGGCAAATTGCTGCTATGGATAAAGGGATGGTTGAGTGGGAGAAGATAGAGAGTGGTAATCAATGGACACTGCTCATCGTGGACTAATGTTATTAGTGGAGTCCCTCAGGGTTCAGTATTGGGTCCATTGTTGTTTTCTGTATGTATAAATGATATTGATGATGGTATTTCACGCTTAATGTCCAAGTTTGCAGACGATACGAAGGTTGGCAGGGTTGTTAAGGACACTAATGACAGTACTCTGCTGCAACAGGATCTGGAAAGGTTGAGCAGATGGGCTGAGAGGTGGCAAATGAAGTTTAACATTGACAAATGTAAAGTACTACATATGGGAAGCAGCAACTCCAGAGAGACATATCAACTCTGTGGTACTACACTGAAAGTGGTAGAGAACGAAAAGGATCTAGAGGTAATTGTGCAGGCAGATATGAAGTTTTCTGAGCAGTGCAGACAGTCTGCAAGAGTAGCTCATGGTGTCTTGTCAATGATATACAGGAATTTTTCTAGCAGGGATAACGAGGTGATTATCCCCTTATATAAAGCAATGGTCAGGCCACACCTTGAGTACTGTATACAGGTCTGGAGGCCTCATTTTAAGAAGGATGTAGAGCTGTTTGGAACGAGTACAGAGAAGGGCAACAAGATTAGTGAATGGAACAAAGGGTTGCTCTTATGAATAAAGGCTTAAATTTTGTAAATTACAGTTTCTGGAGACTAGGCACCTGCAAGGTGATCTGATTGAGGTGTATAAAGCCTGAAATGGTTTGAGCATACTCAATGCTGATGGAATTCTTCCTTTTGCTCAGAATAATCATTTGAGAGGGCATAAATTCAAATTGAGGAAAGACAGATGTAGGATAGATGTGCGGAAGTTTGCCTTTAGCCAGCGGGTGGTTGATTGGTGGAACAGACTTCCATCCTTTGTTGTGGAAGTTGATAGCTTAAATAAATTTAAGACTGAGCTGGACAGGTACTTGGAACGAACGGAGGGGTGAAATGGGAGCATGTGTTTTTTTTTTTTTTTTTTTTTTGGCTGATGCTGCATAAGCTTGCTTTCTTGCATCAGATGTGTCTACTAATGCTAACATGCTACTTTACTTAAAAGGTATACTTTCATGGAATCCAGCTTTCTGTTGTCTTCTAAGATTTTATATTTGTGTTCTCTTGTTCATATCTCTTCTACTATTGAAAACATGCCTCCTTCATTCATTTTACTTTTTCTCTTTGGTGCATTATACTTTTCACACTTTCACCTGTCAGATATCCTTGCCAAGCTCTTCAGTCTGCCTTCTAAACCATTCCCCATAAGACAATGTTTTTTTTTAGATATCACTTCCAGAACTGGATACAATTAAAAAAAAAAAAACTATTGTGTATTAGATTGTTTCACATCTTGGATGTGAAACCATGCCATTCTGTTACATTTTCATCATATAATGATTTGTCAGCAAAGCCCATGGGGGGGCCCCCTCTTGGGAGCCATTTAATCTGAATCAAGCTCAAAATGGGCTTTAGTTTTCCTCAATAATTAGTTCAATTTCAGAGAAAAATGCTAGAAAAGTATTTCTTAAATAAAAAAAGCATTCAAAATTTGTGTACTACTTTTTTTTTATGCATTTTCATTTTTTTTATCATGGCTAGGGACTGAAAAAGTGGAATGTGGTCCAGGCTTCTCTGGATTTCTCAGAGTGCCTATTTATCAGTTATTGCATGTGAGTTTTCTTTATCCCATACATCACAGTTACGCATATTAATTGCACCACGAAAATAAAAGTGAACCAAAAAATTTATATGGAATTTTGAATCAGAAAGCAGCAACTGTAGAACTTTTCCCAGCTTAGAAGATTGCAGTTTTGGGTCTTGGTCATTGTTTTAAGTATAGTTGTTTTGGGTATTTGTGATTACCTGGACACTACCTTGCACAAATTTGCATTGCATTTTCAGCAGTGATTTCTACCTGTACTGAAAGATAATATTTTCTTTTATGTGTAATGTATCTGTTCTACCCGTATCTTGATATAATGCTTTCTAGTATCAAATTGAGTAAGGAACTTTACTTCTCTTCATTCTTTGTTCTCTGCTATGAGCTTTAAGTAGGCAGCCATGAAAGCAGTAGGTACTGTTTTTACCTTTGTACTACAATTAATAACAAAATTTTAAGCCATAAAAATATATAGGTATTAAAGCCATAAGCTATGGAAAACTTAACTAACATACATCACTTAACTTTTCGGCAGCTTAATCATATAGCATTGATTCTGCTATGTGGCTGTAGTCATATTGAACAAGAAATGCTGGATAATATGATATAAAATAACATTTCTTTTTATTTAGTTAAGTTTGTATTTATTATGTGTACATAAATTAAATTTTAATTGTGTATTTTTAAAATTTTTTATTGTAATCCCCCCCAGCAATTCGCTGTATCTAGGAGCATTAAACCATTATCACTTTATTTTAATTTATTGCATGCCATATTTTTATTATATTATACAGGGTGTTCATAAAGTCCCCATTTGTTTTATTGAAAACCTAACAATAGGATTCTATATGAACATTCAAAATATCTGCAGAGTTTAGATCTGTCAGTAGCATTTCATAACATGTGGAGTATCTTGGGAGTTATTTTTGTAACTGCTGCTGCTACAATATGAGCACATAAACCTTGCAAATCTGTAACCCTTGCTTGATAGACATTTGATATGATAAAACACCATGCAATAAAATCCAAGTGTATTGGGTCTGAAGATTGAGTCACTAAGGGCCTATTGCTGCCACATCCAGTCCACCAATTTCAAAATTACTTTGTGTACTCCCAAAAGTTGCTTTATCACTAAGGAGAATGTGTTCCATTGAATTTGTTTAAAAAAAAGCAGCATACATTGAAAACTCACTTTCAACAATCCTCTTCGTTCAAGTCATGAACCACCTAAATGTGATAACTTCAACTTATACAATTTTAAAATTTCCTGGTCCTCGATTTAGGAGTATTCAAAGTTTATGTGAAGCAGTGCAAACTAACATTCTTGGATTTTTCTGAATTCTAGCTTATACTGTCTTGACATCATGCTGGAAAAAACACTTAGACATCCAGATTGTGACCTTCTCATGAATAAATCCCATTCTTTTAAATTGTTAAGCAAATCAAGAATTGACTTATTGGTCTGTAGAACCTGACGTGAAATTTTCTTTCCAAATTGTAATTTCTTTGTACCTCTTTCCTTGAACCTGAAGAGTTACTACTATCACACATTCATACATTCAATATTAATAGGGTTCTGCAACAAAAAATAGGTATATACCATTACTCTGCCGAAATAAATAAGGACTTTATGGACACAATTACAAATGCTAGTAAAATACAAAGGTAAGTATTTATAATTACTGTAATAAAATATCTGTTCTAGTTATGTGCACCCTGTAAATGTTTACCATGTCTATTTTAAGCAAACATTACAACACACACACACAGATTCTAGTTTTTAAAGGAACTTCATGACAAGTATTCTATATACATTACAAGAATCTTCAACTCAGCATCACAGAGTTATATTCTTTATATGTGTAAATTACTTAAATAATTTTAGCCATTGCAATATTTTATAGGTAAATGACATTAACATAAACTACACTTTGATCAAGTCCTGGCATGTGTTCTCCATGGTTGTAGTTATACATGTATGCAGTATTGTATTTCCTAATCAAAACAAAAAATTTGATTAAATTCTCATTACAGTTGCTTCACTTGAAATACAACTAAACGCCAATGCAGTTATATGATTTATGGGAATTACTACATTTCCCAAAGTGGTACATCCATCGATGTAGAGAAGTGGGTTGGGGGGAAAAAAGGCCCAATGAAATTTTGCTAGTTTAACTACATTCAGTGTAAGGTATAAATACTTTTTATTATTATTAATTAAATATTTTCACTTGAAAATATTTTCCTTTTTTTTATGCTCTCCTACAAAGAATGCTAATTTTTTTTTTTTTATCGAAAAATGCACAGTTCATGACATATTCAAATGACAATACTTAGAAAATGGAGGTGCTCTATTATACAGATGAATTTGTTAACAAAATAGTCATTTTTCTTAACTAGTAAAACTTTTTCAGTCTTGAAATTCAATTTTTATTCTGTTATGCTTACTTATTTGTCTTGTTTTTATAAGGCTTAGTAGATATATCTGATGAAATTACATTCTTTGATAAAACAGGTGAGGAAAAGGGGAATGATGTTTGACTAATATCGGATTTGCTATGTTTATGGCTAACAGACCTAACTACTGGCATCAAGCCAGGTTGAGATGCAACTCTTCTTAATAATGGTTGAGTGTCACTAGAAACTTCTAGAGTTTCTTCTGAATGTTGTGGCTTATTAGAAGAACCCCAAGAATAATCATCAGGCAAAAGATCTACAAAAGAATTCTTTGGTTGTTTTTCTGTCTGTTCAGAGGTAGAATTTAAGCATAAAGCTACATCAATACCAACATCTACATGCTGGCCTTGCAATTTAAATGAATTATGAGGAAAACAAAACAGAGATGATGATGATGCTGTACAAATTTGATTCTGATTGGAGACTGGTAACATGCTTTGAAAGTTTAAATTACCATTGAGTTCACTTGCTATACTTGATTTTGTGTCCCGAGAAGAGGTAGTGATTTTATTGCACAGGTCCTCGTTCAAATGGCAAGATGAATGTTTCTTTGGTGACTGTACTCTTTTTGAATTTGGATGATCTATAAATACAAGAGTAGATGAGTCCTTGTGTTTGGTGGGTGAATCACTGAGAACACTAATTTTAGATATATCTGATTGCTTTATACTATGCCTACTTGTACAAGATGATATATTAGTTGTATCATTGTGAAGCAATTGTTTTTCACTTGACAGTTGTGAAACATCTGAGTTTTGTTTGCCTTCTTTTTCTAAATGTTTTAATCCTTCATGAACTTCGCTGGAACACACAAGTATATCTTTAAGGTTCCTTTGCTGAACATGGTTATTTTCCTCACTACAAGATAAACGATGTAATTTAGTGTTTGTTGATGGACAAGAACATGCTCCTTTACATTCACACATGGATGAAGAACTATTAGAATTTTGCCTGTCAATGGCATTTTTCTTTTTTCTCTTGTCCTCTGTAACATTGCTCAGCCTGTCTCTCTCTTGACAAGCGTTCTCTAAAGAAGTATTTGTCACCAAAACATTAGAATGAGAACTATCTGAATTTTTCCTATTAATTTTTTTTTTGCTCTTGCTTTCTAAAACATTGTTATATCTGTCTTCCTCCTGAGAAGTATTATGCAAAGAGGTATCTGTTGAAGAAAGGTTTGATGTATCAGATAAATGCACATTTTCACTAGGAGTAGTTAGGAACATAACTGTTTGCACAGATTCACTAGGAAACTCTTCAGAGTCACTTACTAAACTAAGATCTGATATAAAGGGATATTTTGGAGAGACCTTCGAAAAATTATGTTTTATATGAGATGGAGAGGTATTTTTATTACTTATTGTTGTGGATGTTCTCTCAGCATTGTTTACTTCTTGTTTAGCAGAAGTAGAAATACTGTCAGAGACAACTGTAGCAGTTGGTAATACTACACATAGTACAGATGTTGTATCATTCCGTGGTGAAGACAACTGATTTCTGCAGCAGTTTCCTACCTCAGTTAATAAGGGTGGTGGAGAACAATCAGGTACAAATGCAACATTATCAATACCTTCACGACTAGTTCCCAAACGATGGCAGTGTTCTCTCATTATACTAGTGTATGTTGGTGGTGGTGGCATATAAAATTTAATAACATCTTCATAGGATGGAGGGGGATCATATATTGGAGGATCGCCTGATATGATATGCCGAACAGGAGGTGTATTCTCAGCTTCTGAAAAAAAAAAAAAAAATATATATATATATATATATATATATATATATATATACTTATAAGCTAATTATCACATTTTGTAACACTTAATACCATACTACACTAAAAAATTTTAATGAATCTGCAGTTTTACTTTACCTCCACATTGATAAACAAATCAACCAACTATTCAATTTTTTTACTCCTATCCTTAAGAAAAGCATTCCTACCAGATTAAAATTACATATTGTGCTGTGGTGCAAATACTTCAGTGCTACATTAAAGTATTCTGTAGAGGAGTGATTCCTAATACTCTTTAAACATATTTAGTAACTTTATAAATCTCCTTGAGTTAAGGCCTTGTAATGTTAATAATTTTATTTTGGCAGTATTGAAAATTAATACAGGCTGGCCTCGATTAACTTGTCCCACGAGCACAAAATGGAAACGCGTTAATCGAATATAATAATCAATAGGAAAAATTATAATTGGTCCTTGACCTTCTGGAATGTCCATAAAGAATTTTAAAAATACCTTTTAAATAACTTTTTAACTGTATACAATGTAAAAGATAATGAAAATAATTATGGAATTAAATGTTTATTGCATAAAACAGCAGTTCCCAAACTGTGCGCTGTGGAATATTTTAAATTTTCGAGGGAAACACAGCGATGCTCGACATCTGTCAGACACCACGTGAACTACTAGCTTGAGGTAGTTCACAGTTTCAACATTTCTTATTAAGTTGTTTGGACCTAACTGCTAAACGGAACTGTTAGGTATTTCTTTTGGTCTGGGTGTGCCTTGAAAAAATTACTGAGACACTAAGGGGCGCCGTGAACTGAGAAAGTTTGGGAACCTCTGACATAAAATGAAGAAATGACTGTTGCGGAAATATTTTAACAGTGTTGACTTTCTCTTTTCATCAATCAATTTCTGATAGCCAGCAACAATCTTCTCTGGGCCCTGGCGAAATTAATATTGCAGAAAACCTCAAACCATTTGTTTGAGGTTCTATGCAATACGAAAGATTTCATCTAATTCTTTTACCGTTATCTCCTTCACGATAACATTTTCATCTGGCTCATTTAAAAATTTGAATTTTTATGCAAGTGTGCATTGACTTTATGAGCAGGAGACAAACAAGTAACACGTCTTCTTCCGATGATTGATGGAACACACCGAGGCGGGCAGCAGGCAAACGTTTGTTTATTGACCGTACGACTTGCGGTAAGCTTAACGCGTGATTCAAATCTTTTTCAACTATCGCATAAAAAAAAAAAGAGAGATCACATTAACTGGAAATTTGCATCGTGTAAAGTGAAAAGTGGTATAATTTTTCAAATCGCGTTAATCGAACTAGCGTTATGCGAGGCCTGGCTGTATATATATATACACACATACATACAAAGCCAAAAGTTTCTAGACTGACTGCATGGAGAGCTAACCACATGTAGTACAGTAGTACTGTTAAGTACTGCTGAACTAACTCACTGTGAGTTAGTGGGCAAGTTTTGTGCTACTGCGACAAAGTGTGTTTCTGTTGACAAGAGAGCTTCCTTGGACTCAGGGGAGGTACCCATAGACTGGAAAAGTGCAAATGTGACCCCAATTCACAAAGGAGGATCAAAGGCTGACACAAGTAATTATAGACCTGTGAGCTTAACTTCTGTTCCAGGAAAATTAATGGAGGCACTGGTTAAAGAAGCACTGCAGGATCATTTAGACAAGACTTCAGTTATAGCTCAGACACAGCATGGTTTTGTTAAGGGGAAGTCTTGCCTGACCAACTTGATTGGATACTATGATGCAGTCATAAAAGAACTGGATGCAGGGAATAACTTTGATATTATATACTTGGATCTTAGAAAGGCTTTTGATACTGTTGCACATGGAAGACTGCTACACAAATTGGAGCAGTGTGACATTGGAGGCAAATTGCTGCTATGGATAAAGGGGTGGTTGAGGGGAAGAAGACAGAGAGTGGTAATCAATGGACACTGCTCATCGTGGACTAATGTTATTAGTGGAGTCCCTCAGGGCTCAGTGTTGGGTCCATTATTGTTTTCTGTATTTATAAATGATATTGATGATGGTATATCAAGCTTAATGTCCAAGCTTGCAGACGATACAAAGGTTGGCAGGGTTGTCAAGGACACTACTGACACTATGCTGCTGCAACAGGATCTGGAAAGGTTGAGCAGATGGGCTGAGAGGTGGCAAATGAAGTTTAACATTGACAAATGTAAAGTACTACACATGGGAAACAGCAACCCCAGAGCAATGTATCAACTCTGTGGTACTACACTGACAGTGGTAGAGAATGAAAGGGACTTGGGGGTGGTTGTGCAGGCAGATATGAAATTCTCGAGCAGTGCAGACGGGCTGCAAGAGTAGCTCATGGAGTATTGTCAATGATATACAGGAATCTTTCCAGCAGGGATAAGGAGGTGATTATTCCATTGTATAAGGCAATGGTCAGGCCACACCTAGAGTACTGTATACAGGTCTGGAGGCCTCATTTCAAGAAGGATGTAGAGCTGCTGGAACGAGTACTGAGAAGGGCAACAAGATTAGTGAATGGAACAAAGGGGTGCTCTTACGAAGAAAGGCTTAAGTTTTGCAAATTACAGGGTCTGGAGACTAGGCACCACCGAGGTGATCTGATAGAGGTGTATAAAGCCTTGAATGGTTTAAGCATGCTCAATGCTGATGGGATTCTTCCTCTAGCTCAGAAAAATCACCTGAGAGGGCATAAATTCAAATTGAGGAAAGACAGATGTAGGATAGACGTGCGGAAATTTGCCTTTAGCCAGCGGGTGGTTGGTTGGTGGAACAAACTTCCATCCCTTGTCGTGGAAGTTGATAGCCTAAATAAGTTTAAGGCTCAGCTGGACAGGTATTTCGAACGAACTGAGGGGTGAAGTGGAAGTGGTTTTTTTTTTTTTTTTTTGGCTGATGCTGCATAAGCTTGCTTTCTTGCATCAAATGCCTCTACTAATGCTAATGATTCTCGCAATTTTTGTAACAGTAAAATGGCAGGCGTTGTGAAACAATGAATTTGCATCAGATTTTTGGCATAAACTTGGGAAAACAGCTTTAGAGAATTATGAAATGCTTAAACAAGGGTTTGGTGATGATGTTATGGGTAGAACACAAAACTTTTTTTGATGGAATTCACATGGGGTGGGGGAGTTGTAGGTTTTTTTTTTTTTTTTTTTGGGTGTATCAGCAATTTGGGCCATATTGCCGTTACTGGACTAAAAACTGTGCTGACTTCACCTGAGACTGGCTAACTCAGCAACATTGTGAAAAAGACCCATAAAAATATGATGGTTATACCAATTATCCTATCCACTGGTATTCACATTTACAAGGCAGGTAAACTTTGGTTGAGTATTTCTGAGCTCTTGTGTCCCTCATCTGGACCGATGAAAATGTTGAAAAAGTGCATCAAATCATCCATGAGGACATATAGTACACAGTACATGCCAACACATTTTAACTGAAAATTTACACGAGGCAGATTGCTACAAAATTTGGGTCCTGTTTTCTGAGTGAAGGACAAAAACAGAATAGCCTCTGCTTGCAAGGACTTGCAAGCAGAGGAAGTTTCTGTGCTGCAAGTCCTTGCAAGCACAGAAACTTCTTACCAAGGTCATAACAGGAGATGAAAGCTGGGTTTATGGTATGGACCCAGAAATAAAGCACCAGTCCTACCAGTGGAAAAGTCCATCTCCGCATCCAATAAAAGTAATGCAGGTTAAATCAAGTGTTGATTTGATTTACCATGATCTGATTTGATCTTCAACAAGAAGGGAATTGTTCATTGAGTTATTTCCACCAGGCCAAACTGTAAATCACCAGTACTATATCAGGATCTTAAGGCATTTGAGAATGTCGGGAGAAAATGCCCAGACAAATGGCACACTCAGGATTGGCTTCTGCATCATGACAATGTGACAGTCCACAAAATGACAATGATCCTCCTGTGACCTAAAAGGACAAAGACATTGCAAAGATTCAATCTGAATCACAGAAAGTGATGGACAGCATCAAGAAACAGGAGTTTCAGAGATGCTCCAAACGGTGGAGAAGCACTAAGATTGATGTATAAACTTGGGAGGGGCCTACTTTGAAGGGGACAGTAACATGTAACTAATGTTTAAATTAATTTTATTGCCCCAATGTGAAAACTTGATTATTTTTTATTTCTAAAAATAATTCTGTGCATCTTATTAAGAAATATAATTTCAAAACACGCAAGTTCTTAGCATGATAGAGATTAGTATTAGAACCTCATAAATCTAGCACATAACAGATTTTTGAAAATAACTCATTATGTTTTATTTGATAATACAGACCTATAATCTCCACAGAATGGTAGTTGCCAGCATTAAGCCAAAATTTTAACTTGCACTGCCAGACTGGTTCAGTGGGTAATGCACTTGCCTAAGAAATAAAGGTTGTGGGTTCAAATGCTGCCTACAGTATGGGTGTTGCGATTGTCCAATTTTTTTTTAATATAAGGTAAAGTGTTTTTTTTTTTTTTTTTTTTTTTTTTTGGTAGTTGTTGGCGCATCGGCTTCTGTGGCCATAATGCACCTCCCAAGGTTTTTTGCAGTACTTTGATCCAAGCCCGAGGCGGGATTTGAACCCATGACCTTTGGGTTGCCAGGCAGGTGCTTTACCCACCTGGCTAGCCCAGTCGGCCAGGTAAAGTGTAATTATGATTTCGGCAATCAACTTTTCTTAAGAACAAAATACATGCTACTGTACTGTGAACTAGTATTGAATGGCTCACAAGATGAATGATCTTATATGTTACAAATACACAGTAATATATAAAACAAGAAATTACCTCTGGAAATTAACAGAACATAATGCAGTTCCTGCAGGTTTTTTTTTTTTTTTTCCCGAGACTATTATCCCTTTGTTCTCATATAGTAAACTACCTTCGAAGAAATATTCCAAAAGTGCTGAATTTTTGAGATTCTGTTGTATAATGAGAATTCAGCTAAAAATTTATAAAGTATCAGTTTAAAATATCTCTAATTCAGTAGCCACCGATTTTAACACAGCAAGAACACATATCAGAGCAAAATATACTAATAGCAAAGCAAAAAATTTCCTTTTAAACAGTGTTATGTTCTTTCATTGTTTCTGATCTGGTAGGTGTCTGTTAACTTGGGGGAAAGGTGGGATTAAAAGTTCCTCCCATTTTGGCAAAGTCCAGGCTGTTTTTCAGTGTACAGAAATAGGATTTCGTCATCGTCTTATTTTTCGGGTCTGCTTTATCCTTCATCATGATCAATATTTTTGTAGCATTCAAAATAAAGTGGTTTACACCATGTGGGACACTAGCAATTTATGTTATGTTTCTTCAGTGGCCATCAATGATTCACTACAATGAATCGTTGATTGTCACCCAATATGTTAACCTGCACTGTTGTTTTCTTAACCTTGAGACAGGCATGTAGCATCTTCAAGACTCCACATAACTTTCAACAATGTTGCACTCCTTGTTGCCTTGGTCTACACAGCTGAAGTTCTCAGTACCTTTCTGATTTTGTTATTGAAAATTCCAGAAATCTTGCTTGGTTAAAGGGCAAAAAGTAAAATTGTAAATTAAGCAAAGTCTTGAAAATTATATGCCCATGCTGATAAACATGAATTTAAAATTAGTGTGCTCCTCTCACATCCAGTCATTGAAGTGTACACTAACACCCTATGGCAGTGCATCCAGTTGTTATGCTCTCTGGCCCATGTCCAATTGCTGAAGTACACAGGTTTTTCAATTCATATTTTGCTTGTTCAAAGATAAAGTCAAATATAATAATGAAAATAACATTCAAATAAGAAAGGATAAGAAACATGTCTAATGCATGTTTTATTTTCCAGAAATAATTAAAATATTTGTTTTAATTATTCTGTTCAATGAATTCTGTTCATTTTACATAAAAGTACACTAAATAACGACTGCAAAATATTACTTATTCAGATTTTTGGCTTTCTGGCATTTTTTGAAACAAAAAGATGTGTTTATATTAAAAACTTACCAACATCTCCACTTATAGTATGCAAGACCTCTCTATTTATTGCATCTTCCTGCTTTTGTCTGTGAAGCTTTATGAGAATCATGACTGTAGTTAGGACAAACATTCCAAGTCCTGCTAAGCTCGTTACTAAAATCAAGGTATTGGTTCCTGCTGCTGTAGAACTTTCTTGCTTGGGAAAGTAATAATTTGGTGTTAGAGTTCTCCACCAGTTTTTATCATCAGGAGAAACAGTTCCTCGACCTGTACCTTGGATTTAAATTTTGGTAAGTTAACATACTGACATAATAATGCATCCATGTTTAAAATCTACTTTAAAAAAATATGCAACTATATCACAACTATATCACTTTAAAAAAATATGCAACTATATCTGTCATTCTTTAGGTATATCATATACCTAAAGAATGACAGAAAAAAAAAAAAAATATATATATATATATATATATATATTTTTTTTTATTTTTTAAGTGGAAAACAAAAAAATATTATTGGGTATATTAAGCTGATAATATGATCCTGAATCTAATATGATTATGCAACAAATCACATGCTCATCTTTGATAATGGTCAGATTTCTAGAAAATATCCTGACAATGATAACTAACTTCAAACATTTCCTGACATAAACATATTATTTATATTGCTTCCTCTGACAACATTTTTTTTTTTTTCCCCTCAAAAAAAAAAAAAAAAAAAATAGGTTTTCTCTTTTAATATCAGTGTTACTTTTCTTGGTAGTCTGTAAAGTCTCACATCTGTTGTATCGTGGAATATTGTTCCCATCTGGGATAGTACACACAAAACCTCTTAAAATCCTTGACTTAATCCAGAAGAGGGCAGTCAGTTTATTAATAAAAAAGAACATGATACATTTTGATGAGAATTGAACTCTTGCCATGAACTATGGAGGCTTCACTAAGTATGTTTTAGAACATTTTAAAAATTATAGTAAAGTGTATCAAAATTATACACTTTAATATCAAGTAAAAACAACTATATAACTAATAAACAAAAGTTGAATGCTATGAAAATAAAGAGCCATGATGAAATTTTACTTAATAGCAATAAAAGGCATACTGGCACTCCCATTTGAGGATTGCTATAATACACTCTGCTAAGAATCAATAATTTTGTTGATAGGTAATATCAAATAAAAATAAAAAAAAACCAAACTATATCAAAGTAAGGACGTCTGGGATCCCAAGTTTACCAAAGGAGTTGGCTTTGAACTTGTTCTTCATGCTGCCACTACCGCTGTTGTGGTGCTCCTTGCTTCTTACCTTTCCTAACCTAACTTATTTTAATGACACTATTACATATGGTTAGGTTAAGAAAACAGAAAGAAGTTTAAAATTTTTATTTCCAATCTGCAGTTAAAAAAAGACAATGCATTCATGACCATGGTGTGCTGCCATACTTGCAGTTGCGCTATAGATGGAGCTGACCACAAGAAAATTCTGCCAAGTGGCACACCCCACATTGTATCTCAGCACACTTAAAAAAAAAACAAAAAAAAAAAAAACCCTCTAGATTTGATATGCAGAATAAAATACTGATTTTGACTTTCCATTTAAGGTATGAGCCAGTAAATTTCATATCTCTCTCTCTCTCTCTCTCTCAATTGTTTAATTTATATGGTGGGGTTCCACAACCAAAAATGTCTGGAAAGCACTATTCTTCCCTCTCAATCAATCTTGTTAAATTTAAAAATTCAATCCAATAAAATATAAATAACTGGTTAGGATGAATTTCTTTAATCTCACAAACATGTTAAGTTATACCAATAAAAAATAAAATATGAATGTTTTGAAAAAATATGAAAATTATAATCATTTTTAATTTTATATGATTATTATTTGGCATACAAGCTCATGATAGTAATATAATCAAGATCAAATATAAGAGATTTAGTTTCATTAATACAGAACTTCAATTGAGATTAAATGCATATTTTAAATAAATGAAAGTGATTCAGTTAATAAACACCTATATTTTACATAGTTATAGTATAAATCTCTAAACCTGGATTATATTTTATTTTATTAAAATGAATTATATTTTATTTTATTAAAATGGATTATATTTTATTTTATTAAAATGGATATTTTATTTGGCAAAGTAATTATAATTTTGAGTACTGACTTACCATAACAAGCTGCTTCATCTGACCCATCACTACAGTGATTGAATCCATCACAACGAAGTACATTTTTTAAGCAGCGCCCATTTTCACATTCAAAATCTCCTACTGCATAGCAATCTTTAAATATAACAAAAAATTCAACTTTACCATTTAAAAATAGGTAAAAATCTTTCAATTGTAAATAGTTAAAATATAGAGTGAATCAGTTATGTATAAATACTTCAACAGTAAAACTTATAAATTCAAATGTCTATTAGATCAGTGAGAATTTTAGGATTTTTATTCTTCCAGCATGGTATCCACTTCCAGTCTCCATCATTAATTATTTTTTAATTGGAAAAGTTTAGTCTTAAAAAAAAAAATCCTTTATTGCTCACTCACTACCACCAGAATTGAAGTTGTATTGTACTTTGGGAAAATTGAAGTTTTTTGATCTTATTATACAATGTAATGTCAGAACTAAAAATAAAATTTTAAGAGTTTCCCATTTTAAACTATTTCTGGCCTTTATTCTAATAAACTGATTAGTTGGTTTTTTGGACTGCATATGAGCCCATAAAAGATAAAGTATACTCTCATAAACCACAAAAATTGCAGGATTTGTGGATGATGAGATAGCAGGAAGTAAACAGAATTACAGCCAACATGTGCAGCACATATGTCAGGCTGTTGGGGCACAATGCCATTCACACACGACTAAGAATAAAAAGAAGACATTTTTCACCCATGAATTCCCATATATGATCTCTCCCTACCTTGAACACAAATTTCCTTTCTTAGCAGTTAAAGTTTCTATGCTAATTAATCCATGATCTCATATCAAACATTGCTTCTGTGAAGACACTTCCAAATATCTGTTTTAGTTGGCCTAAGAACTGGTTAGAAAAGACAAGCAAGGAACTTGCACTGTGTAATGCCATTGATCACTTGAATATTTTTGGCCAAAATATATGAAGCCTAAAAAATAAGCTGCCACTCTTGAAGAATTCTTGTGCAGCATAATTTATTTAAATGAAACTTGGCTACCTGACAAAAATTGCAACGTACTGATGCTTCCCTCTCACTCTAGCTCCGATTGTATCTTTAATTGCAGGTCTTTTGTTAGAAGTGGTGAAGTTGCTACTATGCTTAAATGTAGTTGTATTGTTAATGAAAAAAAAAAAAAAAAGTCCACTGCTTCTAACTGGAGTGAATTGCATTAAAGAAAGAAGTTTTTCGTTTTTATTACTATGGAAATTAATTGATAATCAAGTCAAGGCACTTAGCCTGTCTCAAATCATCTTTCTCACTATAGATAATCAAACCCTAGTCTCCTATTCACTAATTTTAAAATATTAAATCGTGCTATCACTGATATTTTCTTTGACTGTGATTAGTCGAACTTCCTATTATCTTAAGTTTCTGTATTGAAAAAAAATTTACTCCTTTTTCTCACATATCTGAGAGGTCCTTTATGCAAGAAAGAAAGAGACTCTTCTCTCCTAAATTTACAAATACTGACCTGACTCTAGACTTATTCTGATTTTTCCCCTGGGATCTGCTTTCTTCTGCTCCTCTTGAACTAGCAAAAGAACACACTTCTGAATTTTCCTTTATCTTTCCCACCGTATTGTCAAAGTAGCTCTACAATTTCCAGTTGTAAAGCTGCCTTTTCTACTTTCTACTACTTTTGAGTTGCAAGAAAAGTAGTCAAAAGTTTTTAACAGAAAACTTATCCTTTGTTGTGGGAAAATGATTTTGGTTAAAACCATATCAGCAGGAATACCTCAAGAGGAGGCACACTATCTGCCTCTGCTTTTCTCTACTTTAATCTCCATACTAATTCAGAATAACCTTGCCCTAGTTACTTACAGAGACAATTTGAAGGTTTGGACCATCTTACATTCTGTTGAAGAAGCTAAGACAAAAAATGTTTTTATAAATTAATATTTAGATAATGTCTATAATTTCCTTCTTTCTTTCAACCACGCTCTAATTCCTCAAAAGCTTGCCAATCTCTCCATAACTAGGAAATCTTTTCCACTTCAGTTTTCTCATTTTATTGGCAACACTAATTCAAATGGTTCCAGTCAGTGGTGTAACCAGGGTGAAGCAAGTGGGGCACATGCCCTAGGCACCAAATATAAGTTTCATTTTTTTAGCAATAAAAGTGTATTTTGTTTTTATTATTTTGTAACTGGTATTATGACGAGTAATCAGTTTTAGTACCAATATATGAATTCAGCCAGAATTTTAAAGAACAATTTTCAAGGGGCGGCATTTTTTTAATTTGCCCTGGGTGCAATCAACCCTAGCAATGCCTCTAGTTCCAGTACATAAATATCTGGGTATATATACATTTTGATTCTAAACTCAACTTCAAAAGTCTAAAATTAAATCCTATAGGTGTGTTTGGATCTTTAAGTAAAATCTTGATTGTTTCCAATTTAGCCAAAATAGAAGTATATAAAAACTTATCCAGTATTGATTTATGGATGAGTCATTTGTTCTGCCACTGCAAAATCACCTTTCTCTTTGCCTTTCATTTGAATTCCACATTCTAAAATGTGGAAAATGTTAAAACTGGTAAGCTGTTTACCTGGGGTAGATCAAAAATGTATTATGCTCTCAATTACACTCCTATTTCCCACTTAATAGTTCTTCAATCTTTGAAAACCTTTGCTGCTAAAATATATACTTTGATGCATCAAAATCCCTCAGAAAAATACTAAATCCAGATGTTCTCTATATCCATTACAAAAAAGAACCAAAACATTGGATAGATTTTTCCCATACCCAACCCTGAAGTATGTAAATGATTACAAAATCAACACGTTTGTAACTGATTAAGTCTATCATTTTTGTGCTATTGTCTTCAACAGTAATCTGTTGTAGACAATGTAGATAATTTTTCTGTTTTCATTTGCTGCTCACTTTCTGTATGATATTTAAATTACGATTCATCCGCTAGTGATGCATGTATTACATTATACATGCATCACTAGTGGATGAATTTTACAAATTGTAAAATTTTGCAATGTATGTAAGGCCATATACCATCTAGGGCAAGCCACTCTTCCTAGACAGTGTAATTTCTTTTTTATGAGTGACTAATTAACTGAATATTTAATTTATTGTGCTGGCTCTTTATCTCACAAAAAAAAATCAACATGTTTTAAAACATGTTGATTTTTTAAATCAACATAAAATCAACATATTATTTACTGACAACAAATTTTGTCAGTAAATAATAGTACAGCAGCAAAAGCATGCATAAAATGGGATCATCTCATAGTTTTAGAGAGAGAGAGAGAGAGAGAGAGAGAGAGAATCAGGGAAGTAGTCAGCAATTTTTTGGTCATTCCATATATAACATGACTGCATACTCCTGTTCCTTTTCTACTGAACTGCATGTGAATTGAGCAAAGTATTCGTGCAGTAGGACGTATCTTGTGTTAACAGATATAACACCCGATCATATGCATTTCTGTGTGAAAACAAAATATTTTACCTAGAACTTCCAACAAAGTTGTTGAGGAAAATGGCACTTTTCAGTGGCAATAGCTTTAAAAAGTTTAATGTTTTTAAATAATTTAACAATTATCAACAATAAGAAGTTTTATATATACCTTCATATCTAAAGGATGCATAGATAATAGCAATGTGAGATTTGTTGTTGAAAAATCCAGTCAAGCGTATATAAAATCCACTAGAGATGGGCACAACATATTCCTGACCACGTGGGATTTTATGATGTTGATATCCAGTAACAGATTCTAGAAGATATGATTCTGAAGTTAGACCCTGACGAATTTCTAGTATTGACTTGGGACCTAAGAAAAAGAAAATCTTATGAGAAAAGAAGGAAGGATTATAATGCTTAAAATAACTTTTCAAGATCATTGTAGTTAGTACTAGGATATTAATACTAATTATTAGAATTATTATAGTATACATTGAAAGACAGTATTAAAAAATATACAGCATAACTTATACACTCATCAGTATTTATTTTGGATTTTTTCAAATTAGTAGTAGCAATAATGGCAAATGATACAAGAAAGCAAGCTTATATAGCATCAGCAAAAAAAAAAAAACTACACAGTTCACTCATCCGTACCACTCCAAGAATTTGTCTAGTTTTGCCTTGAATTTATTCAACCCATTCCACTTACACAACAACAGATGGAAGCTTGTTCCAAAAATCAACTGCCCGCTGGCTGAAGGCAAACTTACGCACATCTATCTTGCAACCATTCTTCCTCAACTTCAATTTATGCCCCCCTCTTGTGTAGTCGAAGAATGCCACTAACATTCAGCTTACTGAATGTTAGTGGCATTCAGTAAGAACTCAATCCATTCAAAGCTTTAAACACCTCAGTCAGATCTCACTGCAGGTGCCTAGTCACAAGATGGTACAATTTGCAGAAATGAAGCCTTTCTAGGTAACAGCACCCTTTCATTCCTTTCACCAGTCTGGTTTCCCTACTCTGCACCCATTTCAACAGATCTATATCCTTCCTAAAGTGAGGCCTCCAGGCCTGCATAGCATACAGCACTCAAGATGCAGCCTAACCATGGACTCAAAGAAAGGAATAATCACCTCCTTATCCCTGCTAGCAAAGTTTCTGTATATCATTGACAAAACCCTGTGAGCTATCCTGGCAGCATGTCTGCACTGCTCAGAGAATTTCTTGTCTGACTGCACAATTACCCTGGGCTCTTTTTCATTATCCACCACGCTGAGTGTAGTACCACACAGTTGATAAGTTACTCTGTGGTTACTACTACCCAGCAGTACCTTGCATTTGTCGATGTTAAACTACAACTGCCATTTCTCATCCCATCAATCTAATTTTCCTAGATCTTGTTGCAGTAGCTCACCCTGAAGACTGCTGTTAACCACCCTACTACCAACCTTTGTATCATCTGCAGATTCAGACATTACGCCTGATATACCTTCATACATATCAATGATAAATATTGAAAACAACAATGGACACAACACTGAACTCTGGGGAACTCCACTAATAACATTAGTCCACGAAGGTCAGTGCCCATTGATCTACTCCCTGTTTTCTTCCACCTAACCATCCCTTTATCCATAGCAGTAACTTCTTTTCCTTAATGCAACGTTGCTCCAGTTTGTACAACAGTCTTTTATGTGCAACAGTATCAAAGGCCTTTCTGAAATCCAAATATATGATATTAAAATTATTTTTTGCATCCAGTTCTTTGGTCACTGCATCATAGTAGCCTGTCAGATTGATTAGACAACCCTTAAAAAATCCATGCTGTGATTGCAGTATAATTGCATGCCTATCCAGATGGTCTTGCATTACTTCTTTAACCAGTGATTCCATTATTTCCCCTGAAACAGACATTAAGCTAAGAGGTTTGTAATTGCTCATGTTTCCTTTTGATCCCCCTTTATGAATTGGGGATACATTTGCACATCTCCAGTCCATAGGAAACTCCCATGAAAAGAATGCTCTCATAATTATGGCTAAGGGTTTGCTTACCTCCTTTGTTGCTTCCCTTAATATAATTGGATAGATTCCATCCACCCTAGGTGCCTTTTTTATGTCCATCTTCAACAATTTTGGCTCCACTTTCCTTTCAGTTATCACAAAGTCATTAAGCTCCTCATTAGAGTTTGATAAACTTTTGGCATCCCCTTCCCTAAAAAATTCCTCATGTGTGAATGTAGATGCAAAATACATATTCAATTTGTCCACAACCTGAGCAGGGTCATCAAAGTTAACCCATAGTCATTAAGTGGCCCGATGTGATTCAACCCCTTCCTTCTATTGCTAATATAAGCATAGAAGTATCTGCTGTTTTTCTTTGCCAGAAACTTCTCATAATCTGTCTTAGTTTGCCTAACCTCCTTTGTGACTTGATCACAGACTAATTTATATATACCATAGGTTTCTCTCATCACCAGATAATTTATATGCATCCCATGCACTTTTCTTCTCTGCCACATGTCTCATTAGTTCATCTAACATTCATTTAGGTCTCAGCCTTGAACAGTATTTCTTCATTGGTATGAAAAGCCTAGTAGCTCCTTTGATTACTTCCCATTTGGAATTTGCTATTGGTAACATCATCAGTTGGTCCCACTGTACAAAATTTAAAAACTGTCTTGAGACCACTGTAGTCACCCTTATGAAAGCAAAAGCCTTTCCCTTTACTCTTGACAGTAGTTATGTCTTCAATTAAATTCCTCATTAGTGCACTGTGATCACATAAATTTCAGTTGTATAGCATTCATGAAATATAGTCACATACTGAGGAGCAATATCCTAATTTGTCTGAAACGTAACATAATGAACCAATGTATACTCCCCACCATGACTTATGGAAGAGAAGCTAAAAACTAAACAGCAAAGAGTGGAATGAATTATATTAGGAAACAGACTGTTAGAAGAAGAGAAACACGTGCATTAGGCAGCAAACTCTAGTAAAGAACTGAAATGGGCTTGGGCAGAACACATAGCTCGGAGACATTCTGACAGATGGACTAAGAAAATAACAGAATGGTACCCAAGGGGAGCTAAAAGAAAGCTTGGAAGACAATGGAGATGGACGGATGAATTTCAAGAGTTAGTGGGCAGTAAATGGATGGCCATTGCACAAAACAGAAGGAACCGGAAAGGCCTTCATATGCCAGTGGATTGAAAATGGCTGATGATGATCACTTCCACCCAGTGGTTCTTTTACCTGCACATTCTTAATGCATGAAGAATCACTGCTGATAACCAGATCAAGAGTATTGCTTCTTGTTGCCTCTCTAACATTCTGCTGTAAAAAACAGTCATCCAAGAAATTCACAGAGGTCTTGCTAGTATGTGAGTGACAAACCCACAAATTTCAGTCAACATCTGGAAAGTCAAAATCCCCCATTATGAGATATTCTGATTTGCTAGCCCACTATTTCTCTGTATTAATCTTTAGTATACTCATCAGGCCGACCGGGCTAGACAGGTGGGTAAAGTGCCTGCATGTAAACCCAAAGGTCGTGGATTTGAATCCCACCTTAGGCTTGGATCAGAGTAAAATGCAAAAACTTTGGGAGGTGCATTATGGCCACAGAAGCTGATGTGCCAACAACTAACAAAAAAATATATGTATATATACTCCTCAGTCATTAAGCTTATAACACCAATTCCTGGAAAATTAAAACCTTATGCTAAATATTAAAAAATTAACTGTATTTTGGTGAACATTTTTTATCCTGTGAAACAGTAAACTAATTTTTGTAATGAACACCAGACAGTTTTATTTATGCAGTATTTCTGAATAATGAGGACTGAAAGACACCACAATGGGTTTTGAATATTATATAAAAAATGCCATACTCCACATGAAATTAACAAAATTAAATTTCAATTATAATGAATAAATATGAATATAGATGTACAAAGAGAAATATATATGTATTGAAGAGAAATTTATGAGGGCATCATTGGACTCGGGAGAGATTCTTCTGGATTGAAGGAGCAACATGCCACCAATACATAAGAGCAGTTCTATAAGTGAAGTGGATAACTACAGGCCAGCTGATCTGACTTCAGTGGTAGGGAAATCATGAAAACAATGAGAAAAAGTGCAATACAGAGATATAAATGACATTCTGAAGGATATACAACATGGTTTTGTTAAGGGACAATTTAGTTTAACTAACCTGGTTAGCTATTTTGACATGGATGTAGGAAATAATTTCAGCATTGTTTATTTGAATTTTAGAAAAGTATTTGACTCAGTCCCTCACGAGAGGTTACTGCATAAGTGGACACTGGAATTTCAATTAAGATTCTAGGATATACACCAATAAAAAATAAACTATGAATGTTTTGAAAAAAATATGAAAATTATAATCATTTTTAATTTTATATGATTATTATTTGGCATACAAGCTGCCATGCAGGGTGGCTGCATGGCAGCAGGCACCCCAAGGATTGGTTCTGGGACCACTATGGCTTCTGATTTTTAATGACATCAATGCAGGAGTAGAGGGTGCCATGTCAAAATTTCAAGATGACATGAAGATTGGCTAGTGATCAGCACCAAGAAACATTTGTTTTGGATGACTGGGATAGGCTTAAAGCAGTGGTTCCCAACCAGTGGTTCACAAGCCCCTGGGGGTTCATGAAAGTGCTCCAGGGGGTTTGCACTAAAAATTCTATAATGGCATCTGCTTAAATTTACATAGGTATATTATTGTAAACTACAAAATATGACTAATAATAAACAATAAAGTAAAATAAAATTAAATAAAAAATAAAGAATTACCAAAGAAAGAAACCACATCTCCCACAATTCCTTATAATTATTTTACTATCTTACAGTATATCATGTTAAATAAATATGGTTTCCATACTAATTTTTTTTTTTTTTGATTCTCAAGGAACATTGTTATGTAAAGGTACTTTTTTTTTTAGAACCTATAGTACTCAGTAAAGTGCATGGGTTGAAGGTTGAAAAGATGAAAGAAGATACTTGTTGACATTAGACTTGAACTTCTGTTGATTGTAATTTTCAGGAAACACATAAGAAGGGGGGTTGTTCCAGAAAACGGAAATTGAATGAATAAATGAGGAAGAAGAAAGGTTGGTTCTGTGAGTTTGAACTTGGACAGTAAAAGGATGTTGACTGGTTGCGGCACGTGTTCGGATTGCTTTGAAAGAGAGAGTGGGAATTATAGAAGCCAATTCCCACACCGGGTTCAAACCCCATCGATGGCGCAAGGAATTTTAATGGGCGTTTTTTTCACTCCGTGGCTGAGTAAGTCAGTCTCAAACACAATAAATATATGGGTAGATGTAATCATTTACGGGTGACCCTAATATCATAGATTTTTTTTTTTTTTTCGTTAGAGATGAGACATTAATTAACCTAACTGCCCTCTTTTGAATGGATAAAAGCCTGAGAGAGGTTTTGGGGGCAATGCCCCAGATGTGGGAACAATATTCCATGATAGGCTGAATTTGCGATTTATACTGAGTCAACAACAGTTTGGAAGGAAAGTAACGCCAAGAGAAAACCAAGTTTTTTAGATGCAGAGGAAACAATATTTGTAATGTGCTTTATTCCAAGTGAGATTAGAAGTCAGGGTAATCTCCAAGATCTTGCCTAGAACTCAGAGCATCATTGAAGATAAACATAAGAGCAGAAGAATCCCTTTTGTGAGATATAAGACAGAACTGAGTTTTAGAAGAATTGAAATTAAGTTGTCTTTGCCCCACTGCACAATTACCTGGAGATCACCATTTAAGGAAGTAGTAGTGGATATTCGAGAAGTTTAAGTTGTTTGAGCAGGGAAAGGTTTCACAAACTGGAAGGTGGAATGCAATGTGCTATCATCAGCAAAACTATGGATAGGATTTCCAGTCAATGGAAGAAGGTCATTAATATACAAGAGAAAAAGAGTGGGAGAAAGAACTGAACCTTGTGGGACACCGGCATTAGTGGAGAAGTTAGAAGACAGAGAGCCATCTACCATCACCCTCAGTGAGCGATCAGAGAGAAAACTGGATAACCAATTACAAAAAACAGTTGGCAAACCATAAGATGGAAGCTTGTTTAGAAGACCTTTATGCCAAACACGATCGAAAGCCTTTGAGATGTCAAGAGCAACTGCTTGTGTTTCACTGAACTTTTCCATTGAATTAGTCCATAAATGGGTAACATAAGCCAGAATATCACCAGTGGATCGACACTGACAGAATCCATACTGGCAATCGTTGATCAGATGGAAGGTTTCCAGGTAGTTTAAAAGTTGGCGGTTAATTGATTTCTCCATTACTTTAGAAAGAGTAGAAGTAATTGCAATGGGATGATAATTGGTTGGGAGGGATTTGTCACCCTTTTTAGGAACTGGCTGGATATGTGCAAATTTCCAAGTAGAAGGAAAAACACCTTTGGAAAAGAAAGTGAAAAAAGGCGGCAAAGAACAGGATTAAGTTCAGGAGCACAGGTTTTGAGAACAGGTGGAGAAATACCATCGTGACCTGGAACTTTCTTAGCATTGAGATTCATCAAAATCCTTATGACTTTCTTTTGACGGAAGACCACAGGAGGCATTGAATAGAGAGTGTTGGGAATGGTGGGAGGTGTTTTACCAAGATCATCAATACATGAGTTGGAAGAAAAATAGGATGCTAGCAGGTCAGCTTTATTTTTGACTGATGTGGCAACAGAACCATCTGTTCTGACAGAAGTGCGTACGGAGATGGGCAAAAATTTCAGCCAGTAGTTTTGGCAAGAGACCAAAATGGTCGACTACCACTGGACAAGAAACAAGTTTTATGCTCTTGGCCTGTTTGAAATCTAGTTTGGACTGATTAATAACTGCTTTACAAAGTATAAATGGTGCTTAATAATAATTTTTATTATTACGCTATATCGCTTATAAAAATGTACACTGGTGTGCAAAATTTAAGGACCAGTCAGGTTTTCACCTGTAGCTTCTCATAGGAGTGGCCTGGATATGGGAAAAGCATACCAAAGCAACCTTGTGAGATACAGAAATTATGAATGAAACAACACCGACACAACAACGGAAACAAAACGGTACAGAGGGACTTTATTCAAAAATGACAACATAGCACTGGCTGCCATGATACAGATGCATCACTGCCAAAGATGGAACAAAGAGTGGTCATTAGTAGGAGATATGGCCACCCCTAATGTCGATGCAGGCTTTGTACTGCCTGTCCATACTTAGAACAATGTTGTTGATAAGTTCTTGCGGTAACATCATCCATTCCTTTGTCAGCGCCATCTTCAGCTGGTGAACATTTTCTGGTGGGTGTGGACGTGCTACTAGGCGTCTCCTCAGAGCATCCCATATGCATATCGATGGGATTTAAATCGGTGGAACGGGCAGGCCAATCCATACAAACACTGTCCTCACTTTCCAAAAGCATATCAACAGCTGCAGTGCGACGGGGTGTGGCATTATCATCCATAAACACGAACTCGGGGCCAATGGCACCCAGTTCGTGTGATTACCTCAGTACAGTAGCGTGCACTGGTTACAGTACCGCCTTCCAGTATCTGGAGTTGTGTACGCCCAACCAAGATAATGCTTCCCCAGATGAAAACACCTCAACCACCATATCTATCCCTTTCAGTGATGTTTGCAGGATGATACCGTGTGCCAACCTCTCGCCAGATTAGCTGATGTCCAGAATCTACTCTCATCAGTAAAGATTTTGTGGTTGTAACCTTTAGAAATAGTGTTGGTCCTTAAGTTTTGCACACCAGTGTAGTACTGGAAATATTTTATAATAAAAATTTAGAAACATTATACGATTTCAAAGAATATAGGCTTAGAGGTTTGCTTTAAAAATATTATGTTGAAAGGGGTTTGCTAAAAAAAAATTTTACGTTGAAAAGGGTTCGCAATAAAAAAAAAATATGTTGAAAGGGGTTAGCTAAAATATTTTTTACGTTGAAAGGGGTTCGCGAGTCAAAAAAGGTTGGGAACCACTGGCTTAAAGGATAGTTAGGTAAGTGGCAATTATGTTTTAATACAACAAATTTGTATTTGTCCTATACTTTGAGGAATAGCAATCCAAAAATAACTTATACACTTGTTTGGGTTGAATTAAAAATGTTAGAGGAAGAAAGGGATTTGGGAGTTATGATATGGGTAGACATGAAATTCTCCAAGCAGTGTAAACAGGGGCTATCGACGATTTATCAAACATTTCTTTGTAGAAATAAGGTCATAATCATAGTGTATAAGGCAATTGTAAGACGACTGCAACTGTATACTTTGAGCTGAAGAATCTTTTTTGGCAAAACAGCAAACTTTCTAGACTGATGATGCTGTTCTCACTATATTTATATGTTCCAATAAAATACCCAATTACACAGCCCTACAATGGATTGAGTTGACTAATTATATACATCCTTTAGTAATTTGTGAACAAAGATTTCAAAAATAACATCAATTTTTCTCCATCACATACAAATTTTTCACAAAATGTTTTTTTTTTTTTTTTTTTTTTGTGGTTTCCAATAAAATACCCAAAAATGATATTGTATTTTTTGTTATTGTTATAAGATTAGTGACCAGTGATGATTGATGCTTCTAGTATGATTGCAAACAGAAAACCTTACAGAAGCATTATAATTCACAGTGCAAGATGAGCATCAAATAAGTGGGCAGCAGACACTAAGTTGTTGTTATTTGGTTTTTAGGAGCATTAGCAACTAAGGCCATATTGCTCCGGGGATATGCGGTGGTCATTCCCTGACCTTTCCGCATCCTCGGTATTTCGTGGTCACGGGCTTGAACCCCGGTCTAATCAAGAAGCGTGTGCGACGCACTGCTGCTCCTGCCCACCTGGCTATGGAGCAGACACTAAAAATCATCACTCTGTACTGTTTTAATTAAATGTACGAGGTATAGGAATAAAGTTCCTTGACTGGTGCTGTTGCAGTCATGTTCAATGAGCTTGAAAATAAATGAAGTGGTACATAGGATCAGCAATTTGGTTATGCTAAAATGTCATATTTTGTACATTCATGGGAGAGTAAAGAATGAAATTAGTATAGAACTAGGACAAGTGGCCATGTTCAGGACAGCCTTGTACCAAATTAAAAAAAAATAGTTCCAACAAAAGTTCCATTATCTCCACATCATATCGCATTAATGAAGAAATCTATAAAGGCTTAACATGTTCACTAGCACTTGATGTGCTGTAATGCACATATGCAGTCATTGTTAATAAGTCAGTGAGTGCTGTAAAAGTAAAAGGCATGTGATATTAACAACTTCTCGATACTAGTTGTAGCAATGCTTTACATACACGGAATAAACTTTTTGATAATTTGAAAGCACAAAATTTTATCAAAAGTTTATTGTACATAAACTACCCTCAACACAAGCAAAGAACAAATAAAGCTGTGTACCAAATGTTCACAATGTTTACTTAAGTCTTTACTTTACAGCACTCATTTATTAACCACTTAACTGCATGTCAGCGGCAGCAAACATATTAAGACAATGATGGCAATTCCTTTAAGTTTCCTTTCAATCAATTTCCAGTTTTATCTGATGTGCACTCTGTGGCCCAACAAAAATTATTGGGCCACAGATAAGAAAGTTATCTTGACAGTTTGAAACAACTGAAAAAGAAGAATGAATTGGCTTCAAAAATTTTATTCACAACTTACTGGGGAACAAAAAAAAAAAAAAAAAAAAAAAAGATGCCAATAATAAAAGTATCATTGGAATATGCTTAATAATATCCGAAAATTAGGATGCAAGATAAGCTTGAACATCCGTTTCTTGCACTCATACACACACACACAAAGACTCTTTTCTGGAATCTCTTGGCTTTGTCAGCAAGGGCCAAGTGATTATATTTTTTTTTTTCTTGGTGATTCTTCTAGAATATAAAGAAGGCAGAAAGAACATAAACATTACGGCAGATAAATGGAAGTTTTTGAAAAGGGAGATATCTGGCATAATACCAAAAAGAAAAATCGCAAAATGGTTCAGACCAAAATCCCTAGAACTTATTCAAAGGAATCTGAGGAATCTCTGCAGAGATGTTCACCCATGTACGAGTTTTATCTTGTTTGTTTTATTATAAAAGCCACACATTATTTGAATAAATTATTTACAAAATATGGAAAGAAATAAAGAAATTTTTTCCTTTTTCCCAAGTATATGGGAAACCATTACATGATAAAAAAAAAAAAAAAAAAAGTCATCACTGTTTAAAGCAGTGTAGCAAACCTCATTCCTACAAGTTTAAATTTACAAGCCAGTATTATTTTTTGAAGTTTGCAGAGAGTCTGTTTTAGACTTCGATATCTTTCACTGGTGCACTCTGTACATGCTTCTTGCTTATCAACTTGATTTTAGTAAAAGTTTTAATGAAACCAAATCAATATAGTTTCATTAAAGCAAGTTTGTTCCAGCAATGGTTGATTGCTGGAAAAAACTTCCATCTGTCATAGAAGTTGTTGATAGCTTAAATAGACTCAAGGCAGAACTTAACAAACATCTGGAGTAAGTGGATGGGTGAAATAAGGGTTTTTTTTTTTTTTTTTGGCTAATGCTGTATAAGCTTGCTTTCTTGCATCGTGTGCCTTTGCTAATGCTAATAGCAAAATCTCAAAATAAAGGCCTATTAAGACAAAATGTTAAAATACAATCTTTTTAAACAACTACTCACCCATTTCTTCAAACTGGGCAACACGAATAGAAATATGAGTTTCATAAGAATGTGTATAACGTGGACGTATTAACCAGACACAATCATATGCCTGAAGAGTTCCTCCATTTGCCATGTTCATCATGGTAATGGCTCCTCCACAGTCTTCAACAAATCCACCACAATCTAGAAAAGAAAACACAAAACTAGAATTTTTTTTTTTTTTTTTTGGGAATACTACATGAATAAAACAAAGTACTTTAATCACTGACATAAGATCACATCACTCCAAAAAGTCAAATTACACTCAGGAAACTATAAAGCCTATGACTGGTAAACAAGAAATGTTTCTTGTTTAATTACTAACCATGGGATTATGGTTAGTAATGTGATAAACAGAATAGATCTGAATGAATGACCTATCTCATCACCTATTTGGAAAGCATGCTGATATTGCAAGAAACATCTTTTCAAGCTAGCTTTTCTTAGGAAGAGTTGTAGGGTGTTCCCATAAGTTTTTTTTTTTTTTTTTTTTTTTTCATTTTGTAAACAGACAAACTGGTCTTGGTATAGGTGCAATTTACAGATACATTAGTGATTAGCACCAATGTACCCTCTTCCCCTCCACTTCTCTCTTTCTCTCACTCAACATGCTGTAAGGTATATGCAACTTAGCATGCTGTGATTTGTGAGAGAAAAACTCATATTTCAACAATGCTAAAGGCATTAATTGAATCTGTCAAAACAATGCAAACAAAAATGAAAGTTATGCATTTTTCTCCAGCTTATTAACTCTCATCAATAGATCAAACCAAGATAAACAATCATCTACTGTATGCAGATTCGGAACAGAAAATTTTATTTTATGCCTATTATACTGGCAACTACATTTCTTTGTAAGAAATTATGCCTGAAAATTCAGAAGTGGCTACATGTTGAAAACTTATGTGCTTGTACTCTATGACAACACAAGGTCTCATATGTAGTCTGTACAGCTTGTTTTCACTAATTACAAGTGAGAAACATCTCACCATTTTATAGTCCTGATATTAGTGCCTGCAATTACAATCTATTTTCCAAGCTCAAGAAACCACTGCATGGACAAATATTTCTGTCTTTAGAAGAGTTCAGTGCAGCTATGACTCAATGTGTCAGACAGATTAACTTCAGCAGGCAGTTAAACAACATTTAGCATGCTCATTGGCTGTGGTAATTCAAAAATTACCAAAATGTTGGGTAATTATAAGTTATAAGGCATGAAGGAAAACTACATTTCAGATTTTAAAATTATGTTATAAAATAATTTTATTTTAAATTAACCACTTTTGTGCATTACTTTTGGGATAATCCTTATATCTAGATTTGAATTGATCTGTTACTGTAAGAATAATTGTTGAAATAACAATCTCCACTATTTGAATAAAAATGTGTTTATCGATGATGCAAGGTAATATCAGAGTGAAGTCAAATTATATTAAAAAAAAAAAAAAAAAACTTATGGGAACACCCTACAAATCTTCCTAAGAAAAGTTAGCTTGAAAAGATAAGTTTCTTGCAATATCAGCATGCTTTCCAAATAGGTGATGAGATAGGTCATTCATTCAGATCTATTCTGAATATCATTTTATGGTTTATAAATTCATATGGTGAACAATTAATTGCATATTTTTGCCATGCCATTTTTTTTTTTTTTTTTTTTTTTTGGAGTACAATAAATTTTCAAAAGCAATAGATGGATATATGTGTATAAATTATAGTAAAATATATATCTGAAGTACACACTGAAGCTGAAGCTTAATTAGCATCTGAATTTCTGACAAAGTCCATCTGAGGGACTGATTTGTGAATTTTAAATATGGCAATTATACAAAATATGGTCTGCTAACCATAAAGATAAAGGGATAATTTCAAATAAAATGATAATTTTAGCACACTGCAAAATAAAGTTATAGATACATGAAAGTGCAAAAATATAGAAGAAAGCTGCTAATGTAATTTTTAAACTGAATTTTAAATATTCATTTTACCTAAAGATATTTTTTAAAAATATATAAATACAATACACATAAAACCTTACCTGTAGATGGTTTATTAAACCAGTACTTTTTTGGATCTGAAAATATTTAAAAACATTGTACTTATTATACTTTTTATTTCATATTTGTCACATCTAATTTAATAATTGCAAAATTTACAACCACTTAAATTATAAGTAATTTTTTTTAAAGTTCTTTATATAAAGATGCATTATTTACTAAACTTTTCAAAAAATATCTATTTATGTCAAAGATTATTTGCAATTCAAATTTTTTTTAAATTCTAATAAGAGATTAGACAACATTACATTCCATGTAAAAATTAAAAAAAAAAAAAGAAAAATAAAGATTGAGTTTATTAAATCAAAACTACCAAAAACTGGGAGCTTGAATTTGAAAATAATTGGAAAATTGTTTTTATCAAGTAAAGCTTTAATTTGTAAACAAATGTCATTAACACCATCTCTTGATAAGTTACCATCAATCTAACAAATTTTACTAACATACATTTTAAAAAAAATTAGGAACCATGTGACAGACAGCCATTTGAGTGGTAAAGCTTGGGTATTTTATGAAAGTTTGGTTTGGATTTTTATGGTATAGTGGCAGCCAAGGCCACTATACCATAATGTGTCAAGGAATTTGGATGTGTTATTGTTGGTTTCAAAGCACATCACATTTCAGGCCACTAGCATATGTCTGTACAAGCATGCATTCCTGTGCTGATTAGCACGTTGTGTAAGCTGAAATGCTCAAGGAACTCAAGAAGGGTAAACCTTCACGAGAACTTAGTTAATGCTGACCCAGAGCTTTAAGAATTCCTCCAGTCTCTGAAAGGATCCAAAATTAGAACTCTCCAAGTGATAAAACCACTGTACTGTCATGGAGGACCCTAGTTATGAAAAGCAGACAAGGACCAAAGCTTTTGTTTCAGAACAGTAAACTTTATTCGTATTTCAAACTATAAAGCAGTGAAGATGGATAGGAACCGTAACTCAAGACATTTTCAATATCTTACATTATGATTTGGGAATATACTAAGTATAAAATACAGTCAGGCCTCGCATAACACGAGTTTGATTAACACGGTTTTCAGTTACCGCGATTTGAAAAAATTATACCACTTTTTACTTTACGCGATACAAATTTCCAGTTAATGCGATCTTTTATTTCTGATAGTTGAAAAAGATTTGAATCGTGCACTAAATGTCTGACTGCCAATAAACAAGCGATTGCCCGCTGTCCGCCTCAGTGTGTTCCATCAACCAAGTAGACGTGTTACTTGTTTGTCTCCAGCTAATAAAGTCACGTGTAGACATATTTAAAAATTCTAATTTTCTACCCCTGTTAATTATGGATAAAAGAAAGAGTGAAAAACAAAGTGATTGTAATAAAAAATAAAACGAAAAGTTATTACTTGAGCTGATAAACTTGAAGTTATTAAAAAACATGAGAGTGATGCAAACCATGCAAAAATCGTAAGAGATCTAGGATACAGTGAGTCTACCGTACGAACTATCTTGAGCCGTAAGGACGAATACAAAGAGAAAGGTAAAGTTTCATCATCTTTTGTTTTACAAAATACCAGAAACAGAACTCCAATAATGATTGAAATGGAAAGTCTTTTATCAATTTGGATAGAAGATTGCAATAAAAAAATAATTCTATTATCTAAGGACAATATTCAGAGCAAAGCTATTAACATTTTTAACATTTTTACTAAGCTCAAAGAAACAAAATATCAAGGGGAGACTGAAACGTTTGTTGCTAGTTCAGGGTGGTTTGGACATTTCAAAAATTGAGCACGACTGCATAATGTTAAAGTAACAGGGGAAGCTGCTAGTGCTGATGAAGATGCTGCAGCCAAATTTCCTGCTGAATTGCAAAAAAATCATTCAGGATGCTGAATACGATGATCAGCAAATATTTAATGTAGACGAAACGGGCGTATTTTGGAAACGGATGCCAACTAAAACTTATTTGGCTGCAAATGAAGCATCACAACCTGGGTATAAAGTCTCAAAATATCAACCAACACTTTTATTAGGAGGTAACGCTGAAGGTGATTTTAAATTGAAGCCTATGCTTGTGTACTGTACACAAAATCCTAGGGCTTTAAAAGGATACAGCCATCGCACTCTTCCAGTCATTTTGCATTCGAATAAAAAAGCATGGATGACCAAAGCCCTATTTGAAGACTGGTTTACGTCTTATTTCTGTCCAACAGTTGAAGCTTATTGCAAGAAAAATAATCTTACTTTTAAAGCTCTGTTGCTTTTAGATAATGCACCTGGACATCCTTCTGCACTTGGTGACTTAAATGAAAATGTGAAAGTTGTTTTTTTACCGGCAAATACGACTTCGTTATTGCAACCCACGGACCAGGGGACGATTGCAACTTTCAAGACTTACTATCTCCATAGAACCTTTGCACAGGCACTTGAAGCTACAACAGGAGATAGTGCAATTTCTGTACCAGAATTTTGGAAAAAATATAACATACGAGTGGCCATTGAAAACATTCATGCAGCATGGGAAGAGTGACAGCCAGCAATATGAGAGCAGTTTGGAAGCATCTTTTACCCCATTGTGCAAACGATTTTACTGGCTTCAAAGATGCAGTTCAAAAAGTTATTGAAGACATAACTAATATTGGTAATGACCTTGGTTTCAAAGGCTTGGATACGGCTAACGTTCGAGAATCACTGAATTCACATTCAGAACAGCTAAGTGACAATGATCTCCTTCAAATAGAGCGTGTGCACGAAGAAGCTGAAGAAAAAGAGTGTGAGCTAGATGAAAATGTTACCGCTGTTTGTTATTTGGTCTTTAGGAGCATTAGCAACTAAGGCCATATTGCTCCGGGATATGCGGTGGTCATTCCCTGACATTTCCGTATTTGGTGGTGACGGGCTCGAACCCCGGTCTAATCAAGAAGCGTGTGCTACGCACTGCTGCTCCTTCCCACCTGGCTACGGAGTCGCCTAATGTTACCGCAAAGGAGATAACGGTAAAAGAATTAGGCGAAATCTTTCGTATCGCAGAGAACCTTAAACAAAAGATAATGGATGTTGATCCTAACATCGAAAGAAGCATGTTATTTCACCAGGGCCTAGAGAAGCTTGTTGTCGGCTATCGGAAATTGTATGATGAAAAAACAAAAGCCACAACTGTTCAAACGACTGTGTTCAAATATTTCCGTAGTAAATAGTTAGTTTCTCCATTATATATTTTGAGCAATAAACATTTAATTCTATAATTTTTATTATCTTTTACATGGCATTCAGTTAAAAAGTTATTTAAAAGGTATTTTTAAAATTCTTTATAGACATTCCTGAAAGTCACGGACCAATTATAATTTTTCCTATTGATTATTATATTCGATTAACGTGTTTCCGTTTTGCACGATGCGCTCGCGGTACGAATTAATCGCGTTAATCGAGGCCAGCCTGTATATAGTAAGTTTTAAGTCAAAATAAATTAAGACATTTTTAAAAAATTAACTGCTGCTTAAGCTTAATGAGATATTTTAGTTTTGGAATGAGTAGTGTATTACTGACCAGGGGAAGGGGGACTCAATGAAATATCATCTATAAGTGACTACATTATAAGCTTTAACAGTCAAAATGTGAAGAATAGTAGTGCTATAATTATTTAAACTTAAAATATATATTATTAACTTGAATAAAAAATTACAAGTGCCTAACCATATTATGAGACAGTTTGTTTCATAAACTAAGAATGTCACACTGGATAAATCCTAGAAGCAAGAATGGAATTTGCCATTATTAATCAGTGAACTTTGATTGGATCAATGTGATTGGTTATCATATTCAGAGAAATATGTGATTTGTTTACTCACATATTTCTCTGAATATGATAACCTATCAGAGAGATATGTGATTTGTTTACTCTTGTTAGCAGAGACTGGAATAACAGCTATCCCTAACACTAAAAATACCTTTCCTGCACATAAACATTTTGTCTAAGACTTGTGACATGAGAAATAATCTATTCTAGCTTTTTTTATATACTTTTAAAGATGAAATGAGTTACGTTATAAAATTTAAAAAAGAAAATATATATTATTAACTTGATATTTCATTTTCCATTATATTTTTATACTTCCTATAGTAGTGTTTATCAGGATAAGAAAAAACTGTTTGTAGATAAACATATTATAAACTTTAAAAGTTTGGTTGTAAAATAATATGCAGCGATTTATATTATGATAGTTATCTTTTTTTATACTTTTTAAAACATTACAAGCATAACATCTATTTTTTTAAACATAGTTTGTTGACTAGGGGAAAAAATCAACAAAAAAAATCTTTTTGCAGCTATAATATTTAAAAGCAAGGATGACAAAATCAATCTTCAGGTTGTGAATTATTATTTTTTAAATAACTAGTGCTGTTATGAACATGATACACGATCATCAAGAAAAGATGTTATAGTTACAGAATGCCTATTTTTTTTATATACAGGACTTGCACTGGTGATTTTGGTGTCATTAAACATGTAAGGCATGGTAGTTTTTACTGATTAGTGATGTACCCTATCAGGAAAATTCTGAAAACAAGATGAAGTTCACTACTGACCATGTTTTTTGTGATGAAAAGGTTTCATCAAACTGGCAGTTTTGTAGCACTGCAGAATGAGTTTAAATTGAAATTGGGTTTCAGGAAAGTCTCGAAAGACGAACAATTTCAAGGTTAGTATAGAAGTCTGAACAGCCTGGTTCTGTAACAGGCAATAAGAAGTGCAGCATTTTTTTTTTTTTTTTTTTTTTTTTTGTTAGTTGGTGCATTGGCTTCTGTGGCCATAATGCACCTCCCAAAGGTTTTGCATTTTACTGTGATCCAAGCCCGAGGCGGGATTCAAACCTGCGACTTTTCGGTTGCCAGGCAGGCACTTTACCCACCTGGCTAGCCCGGTCGGCAAAGTGCAGCATTGGCAGAAAGAAGCTAATGAGGATGCCTAAAATTATTTCACAAAATAACAGTGATTATTTGTATTCCAAGGATATCTGTGAGATGATTGTTTCAAGAGCTGGGTTTACAGCACACTTTAAGCATTATTCAAAAAGATTTCTTAAAACTGCTTTGTAACAAAATACAGATGCAGTAATCCCTGACCAACACTAAAAAAATGAAAAAAAAAACTACTTTCCTTTATGACTCATTTTGTCAATATCTGGAAATCAATGCAACAGTTATTTGACATGTAGTTCACCAATGAATTGCACTCACAGCCAAAGTGGCTACATCAATAAACAGAATGTGTCTAGATAGGGTAGTGAGAATCCCCATATAATCATTGGATGCCTTTGCATTCTGAGAAATACAATGTGATAACACAGTTTCATCAGCTGGAATCATTAGACCAATTTTTCTGAATGATACAGTTAATGCAGAATTCTACCAAAAACTCCTTTGAGACCACTTTGTTCTACTCTGATGCATGGGAAAGCCCTCATATGGTGAATGCAGTTCTTCATTTCCTGAAGGAAGATGTTAACACAATAGGGTCATTTGTAATTGATATCCTGCATGACAGGATATCTGAATTCCTCTCATTATTTCTTCTGGGGATTCCTGAAGAACAGTGTCTACAGGTATAATCCACACATACTGCCAAAGAATGGAAAGGTAAAATCATCGCTGCATAGGGCATCTCTGAAGAAACACCAGCTGCAACTATGGTAAAAGTTCAATTTTATTTCTACAAATGGTATTGGATACATATTGAATGTTTTTTGCTTGAATAACAAGTAAAATAAGATGGGAGAGTTTGAATAACAAACTCCCTCATCTTGTGCATTTAATGATACCCAACCTTACCAAAGTCAGTGCAATATATCAAAAAAAAATAGTTATTCAAGATGTTTGTGTCTTTTTTTGATGATCCTCTTATCTTATCTGTGCTGTAGAGTAATTACACAAGTAGATCAGTAAAACGAGAAAAATAAAATTAAAAAATATTCATAAATGGCAGTACTACAAGTTTAAATTTAAGTTAAAAATGTCCCCAGGCAGCCATTTGTATGACATCCCCAGTCTGTGGCATTTTTCACGCCTATGTAACTCCCATAAAAAGAAATGAATTACATTCCTGTAATAATAAAATTCAAAGAAATTAAAGCAAACAGTTAAATAGCATAATAATTCTATCCAACTATGATGAAATAAATATTAGTTTGTTACATATAACAGCTATATTTGGGGATGAATTAAGAGGTTTGCCATGTTCATTTCCAGTGCAAGATTTCATCACTAATTTTGAAACAGCTATTTTAATATGTACTACCTTCCAGTTTAAAATTTCATTATATAACCTGACCTCAGTACCAAGCACTGATGTCAGGTTAACTTTAAGGCCTTAAAGAATTTCCCAATCTCTGATTGATTAAAATCTACATCTCTCCAAACAAGTGGCAAACCCACTACACTTTAATAGAGAATATGAACAAGTGAAAAAATAATTAATACATGATTGTGTAAAGCAACTAAAATAACCCTTTCAATCTTCTACAATTTCACTTTTTTTTTTTTTTTACTTATATGCTTTCAAAAAAGTTGTTTAACTTACAATTCACAAACATGTATTTAGCCTTAAAACCAGGATTGGAATATTCATCGTTAGCACGAAACTTCACAGTCAGCGATAATCCAGAAGACATTAGCACTGGTGGACGGAATGTGTTTCCATTATATGTATCTATCCTGGAACCATTACTGTCAAATATCTATATAAAAATGAGAAATGATAATACCAAAAAGTATTTACTAATCAGCTTAAAGACTTACTTTACATATATGAAGCCAAGATAACTGTTCTTGTTTAGTTTTTAAAAACAGGTAATATTTCAATGCTGATCTTGATATTAAAGCTACATAATGATTAAAACAAAGTTTTAATGCACTTTGGTCATCTATATACGACATTTTTAATTGTGAACAATATCAAAATATATCTAATAGGAATAAATCTAATATGTAATTCTGTATTCAAACAGCCTTTAAATAAACTCTCATGTTCTTGGAACATGAGAGTGAATTCAGCCTACTGCAGTGATCTCCCCCAGTCACCAGATCTCAATCCAACTGAGCACCTGTGGGATGAGGTGGAACCAGTTTTTTGGAGTAGAGACCCACAACTACCAATTCCAATTTGCAACACCTGTGAGAAGCAACTGAGTCTACATGGACCAGCATCTCTGTGGAAACACCTCACTGAGTTCATGTCACAAAAAAGTCAAGCTGTTCTTGTTAAAGGGTGATCTACTCACTATTAGGTTGGTGTGCTTAATAAAACAGCCAATCAGAATGCGTGCTACATGCACCACATTTTCTTTACAAGACTGCAAGCACTGAATGGAATAGGTTTCATTAGAAGAGATGAATTTTGTGAGTGGTTTGTGCTAATATATGAAGTAGAGCCCAATTTTAAAAACATCTTGTGGATGGATGGATGAAATCATCTTTTAAACTGATGGATGAGTAAAATCACAGAACTGTGTCTATTTGAGTAGTGAGAGCTCTTATCCAATGTTAGAGCATGAAGTGTTAGTACTGGTATTGCATCCCATTGCTTGGTTGGATGGTATTGTTGATCCTTATTTCTTTAATGACAGTGAATGTGCTCTTAGCATGATTCACTGTCATCATGCATTCTTAAATGATAATTTTTCAAAATGTATAGGATATTTAGGCCAGCTGAATGACCTCTTTACCAACAAGACAAACTCGTGAATATTCAAATATGGAGTTTAATCACAGACAGGATCCCTTTTCTTAATTTCAAAATTATAATGTAAGCAGATCCTCCCTCTGATTAATTCTAGGATTTCCAGACAGATTTTATAATGTTTTAGTTTATGATGGTAACTGTAGCTTAAGTTAAATTAGAAAGAGTATTAAATATCTTTAGGTCACCTGTATAGCTAATTACCTGTTTACATTAGCTAGAAGGTGAATCTAAGATGAAGAAAAGAGTTATCAAATATAAAGCAGTGGCTTTAAATTTGATAACAAGAGTTTTATTAACTAAAAGCTGTTATTGCCAAGTAAGAGGGGTAAGATATTTCTCCTTACAGTGCATAGGAAACCTTATGAAGAAATGTCAAATAATAAATACCATTATTTTGAATAACAAACAATAAAATTCAATAATAATTATTTTGAAAAACAGTTTATCAGGTCAGAATAAAATATACAGAGATGCTCAGTTCTGCTCAAAAAAATATCACTAGAAAATTTCAAATTTTTATCAGTTAAAATTATACTCAGTATAAATTTAATAAAATTTTTACTAGAGTTGCAACTGAAATTTTTACATAGGGTTGTAAAAATAAATTTCAAAATGTTAGTCATTATGACTTATGTGCTATACATTAAACCCATTTGTTTTTAATAAAAATACTACTACTGTCTATAACTATATAACACTAGCAATAAATAAATACCTCTACAAAAGACCAAGGTGAAAGCTGAAAATCTGTGAAAATTAGCTGTACAAAGCCACTGCTGTCAGTGTTCTGAATGATGTATTCTGCACTGTAATCACTAGGATAGCCCAAAGGAAAGTGAGGTGACTGGAAATATCCTGTACTATTTGACTGATAATAATCAAATCCTCCTTTCAACATATATACATTTTCTGAAAGAATCAGCCATATGTATATATTACTAAATCATAATTAATTTATGAATGAACAGAAATTCAATAAAAAGATTGATAACTAATAAACCACAAAAAATATAATTAGTAAGTACTTTCTGATGAATAAAATAAATCATTTAATAAAACTGGATAACCAAATTCATGCACTCACTCTCTCTCTCTCTCTCTCTCTCTCTCTCTCTCTCTCTCTCTCTCTCTCTCTCTCTCTCTCTCTCTCTTCCCCCAACCCGAAAAGGGTTGCAAAACTGTAATAAACTACTTTAATCTGATAATATTTTGCAGAGTTAATGTTTTAAAGCCTATACGAGTTCTACTCTTGCATATATTCACCTCTACAAAACATAAACTAGAAGTCCAGAAATATTTTAAAAGGGAAAACTGTATGAGACATACAGGGTGATTCAGGAGGAATAGTAAATATTTTGAGAGGTTATAGTATTGATTATTCTGAGTAAAAAAGTTCATATAAACATGTGTCCAATTCTCAATGGATACGAAGATACAGCTGTTTGAAACTGGCGAGCACAGCTCCCTGAATCAGATGTAACCAAGAAGCAGTTATAACCTGACGCTGTTTGGTGTTACAAGTGTTGTTAAGAATGCTGCACATCTTCACACGTGCTGAATATGCCAATGTGGTGTTTGTCTACGGTTTTTGTGGTGGAAGTACTACTGCTGCTTGTAGAGAATACCATTGACGGTTTCCTAACTGCAGAACACCAGATACACCAAATTGCGTGAGACTGGTACAGTTCCCAGAGCTCATATTTCTTCTAAAGGTACAAATGAACAAAAGATAGGTTTAAATGAAATAGGAGACAGTGGTCTCAGACCATTTTTAAATTCTATACAGTGGGATCAACTGATGATGTTACCAATGGTGAATTCTAAATGGGAAGCCTTCAGGGACTTAATCTTGGAGGCTACTAGGCTTTTCATACCAACTAAGAAATACTGTTCAAGGTTCAGGCCTAAATGGATGTCAGATGAATTAATGAGGCTTGTGGCAGAGAAGAAAAATGCATGGGATGCATATAAATTATCAGGCAACACAGAAACCTATGGCAGATATAATTAAGGCAGTCTGTAATCAAGTCACAAAGGAGGTCAGGCAGATTACGAGAAATCTTTTGACAAAGGATGCAAAGAAAACCAGCAAAGAGTTCTTTACTTATGTAAACTCTAGAAGGAAGGGAATGAATCAGATTGGTCCACTTAACATAGATGGTTCAACTATTGATGATCCTGCTCAAGTAGCTGATAAACTGAATGAGTATTTTGCATCTACATTCAACCAAGAGGAGTTATTCAAGGAGGGGAATGCCAGAAGTTTATTAAACTCTAACAGGGAGCTAAGTGATTTTGTAATAACTGAGAGCAAAGTGGAAGAGAAATTATTATTATTATTATTATTATTAGCCATATGGTGCAAGGAAGCCTGAGGCTTATGCTGCACCGGCCAAAAACAAATTTCCCTATTACCCTGAGAGAGAGAGAGAGAGAGAGAAGTAAAAAGGAACCACCAAGAAAGAGAAGAATGATGATATCCAGCTCAGGACCCTGGGTGTGCCAAGCCCATTCTCACCAGATGTGAGCCCCTGGGGGTATTGTTGAAGTTAAACATAAAAAAGGCACCTGAGGTGAATGGAATCTATCCAGTTATACTGAAGGAGGCAGCAAAGGAAGTTAGCAAACCCTTAGCCATAATTATGAGAGCATCCTTAGATTCAGGGGAGGTCCCCATGGACTGGAGATGTGCAAATGTATCCCCAATTCGCATAGGGTGACACAAATAATTACAGACCTGTTAGTTTAACTTCTGTTCAGGAAAATAATGGGATCACTGGTTAAAGAGGTGATACAGGATCACCTAAACAAGACTGCAGTAATAGTTCAGACACAGCATGGGTTTGTTAAGGGAAGTCTTGTCTGACCAATTTGATTGGATACTATGATGTGGTCACAAAGGAACTGGATGCAAAAAATAATTTTGATATCATATACAGCAGACTCTCGATTTACCAGAATCGGATTAACTGGGAAGCGGATTAACCGGGACACTTCAAGTCTCCAAATTAAAAGAAAAAAAAAAAAAAAAAAAAAAAACAACCAGAAATCATAAAATTCAAGTAATAACTAGAATAGGTATAAACAGATGTTTTGTAAGTCGTAAATAAGCAACAAGAAGTGGCGTTATAAGTCATCATTGGGAGGTTAATGTTCCTATTATCTTGCAACCCCCTGCTGTCTTCACACCTGCCACTCAGAAAAAAAAAAAAGAGAGAGAGACCAAATGTTTAGTTTGTTTTAGTTCGTTGTGTCAATTGTTGTGTTCCATCACACAGCAAAAAGACAAATTTTGTTTCGTTATTTATGTCAGGGATGTCAAAATTTTTTTTATAGTAAATTTTTTTTTTTTTTTGTTTATAAATCACAAAAATGATGGGTAAATGCAAAAGAGTTGCACTTTTAGTTAAACAAAGAATTGAAATTATTCAAAAGCTTGAAAATGGTGCATCCATTAAATCTCTAAAGAACCATTATAATGTTGGTGACCAAACCAAACCATACGTGACATCACAAAAAAATAAAGAGAAGCATTGTATTGGACACACGAGTAGTACGTGGTAAGATTTTTATCTATTGCCATATTTTTTACGTAGGTTGCAGAATATTTTTCGATACAGTAAGTCCCCGACTTATGCAACTACAGATTTACGTAAATTTGTTTTCACTCAATTTTTTAAAATTTTTTTTTTAGGATTGTAAAATTTAAAACAACAACAACAAAATAATAAGCAATCAATAACAACGATCATGCCACACACAAATTGCACAAGTGAGATTGGAGTAACAAGAAAAAAAATAGAAAAGAAGAGAAGATTCTTACAATTATTTATGATTCTTTTTTTTATATGACTGAAGATTTCAGTGAAGGGGGGGGACACACTTCACCATAATAACGTAAAAACCAACAGAATTCCAGCTATCGGTATCATCACAATTGCAATAAGATCGAATTTACTACCTGTTTATAATTGATTGCGCTAACAGAAAACCCAATAAAACGGGAAGTGCAACTTGTTTTTATTGTTTTTTGTTGACCTCCAGAAATGTGCTTTAGTAAAATATGAACTCGTGCAGGGTGATAATAGCAAGTTTTCGCCTTAACCCTGTGAAGTTCTTTTCAGAAAATTTAATTTTGACCGTTATCATGGTGCCAACTATCAAGAAAAGGAAAGCGATCGATTTGGATCAGAAAATTAAAATAATAAGGATGTATAAAAATGGCCAAACATTAACAAGTATCGCGCTGAATTCAGATTTGTCAATAATAATAATATAGCAGCAATATGTTACTAGTCATTCCCAAGTTACATAAAACTCAACTAAGTAAGAAGTCCTGGAACGTATCTCTTAGACATGTCAGGGACTTCTGTATTTTTGGATTAACAGGGAAATCGATTATCCGGGATTTGTTTTTTACCATCTATCCCGGAAAATCGAGAGTCTACCGTACTTGGATTTCAGGAAAACTTTTGATACTGTTGTGCATGGAAAACTGTTGTACAAATTGGAGCGGTATGGCATTAAGGACAAAGTTGCTGCAATGGATAAAGGGATGGTTGAGTGGAGATGGCAGAGAGTGGTAATCAGTGGACATTCCTCTACGTGGACTAATGTTATTAGTGGAATCCCCCCAGGGTTCGGTGCTGGGCCCACTGTTATTTTGTGTACTTATCAATGATATCGATGAAGATATATCAGGCTTAATGTCCAAGTTTGCAGATGATACAAAGGTTGTTAATGACACTAAAGACAGTATGCTACTGCAACAGGCGCCTCTGTAGCCAGGTGGGAAGGAGCAGCAGTGCGTAGCACACGCTTCTTGATTAGACCTGGGTTCGAGCCCATCACCACCAAATACGGAGGATGCGGAAAGGTCAGGGAATGACCACCGCATATCCCGGAGCAATATGGCCTTAGTTGCTAATGCTCCTAAAAACCAAATAACTAACAAACAATATAACTACTGCAACAAGATCTATAAAAGTCAGGCAGATGGGCTCAGAAATAGCAACTGAAGTTTAACATTGACAAATGCAAAGTACTGCATATGGGTAGCAGTGACCCAAGAGAAATGTACCAACTCTGTGGTACTACACTCAGGGAGGTGGAGAATGAAAAAGACCTGGGAGTAATTGTGCAGTCAGATATGAAATTCTCTGAGCAGTGCAGACAGGTTGCCAGAGCAGGTCATGGAGTTTTGTCAGTGATATATAAGAATTTTTCTAGCAGAGACGAGGAGGTGATTATCCCTTTGTATAAGGCAATGGTCAGGCCACACCTTGAGTATTGCATACAGGTCTGGAGGCCTCATTTTAGGAAGGATGTAGAGTTGCTAGAACGAGTACAGAGAAGGGTAACAAGATTGGTGAGAGGAACAAAGGGGGCAATTACCAAGAAAGGCTTAAGTTCTGCAAGTTGCGGCATCTGGAGACTAGGCAGCTGCGAGGTGACCTGATTGAGGTGAATAAGGCTTTGAATGGTTTGAGCTCAGTACTGACAAGATACTTCTGCTTGCTCAGACTAAGAACCTGAAGGGGCATAGATTCAAATTGAGGAAAGACAGTTGTAGAATAGATGTGCAGAAGTTTGCCTTCAGCCAGTGGGTAGTTGATGGCTGGAACAGACTTCCATGTGTTGTGGAAGTTGATAGCTTAAATAAATTTAAGGCTGAACTAGACAAACGTTTGGAGTGACCGGATCAGTGAAATGGGGATTTTTTTTTTTTTTTTTTTCGGCTGATGTTATATAAGCTTGCTTTCTTGCATCATATGCCTGAACTAATGAAATGCTAATGATAAATAGAACACATTCTTCTGTTGGTAGAACATAGTCTCTACTATTAGCACATGAAGAATTTCTATGCATATCAATGTTCCATAGACAAGAGTATGGTGAACATTACATGAGCACAGCTTATATCCATATCACATACGGCGGGTACGACACCTTCAACCAGGAGACGATGCCCAGTGATTGGGATTTTGTCGATGAGTAAATGCTAATCACCAATTAATACCGTTCAGCAATGAAGCTATGTTCACCCGTGATGGTATCAACAACACCTGTAACTCTCATAGGTGATCAGACGAAAATCCACATGCCACTACAGAAACAAATTTTCAACATCGTTTCTCTGTAAATGTGTGATGCGGTATCATCGACAATCAGTTGATTGGGCGTATTGTGTTACAAAATCATCTTACAGGGCCCATTTACCTAGAATTTCTGCAAAACGAACTTCTACTACTATTGGAAGATGTTCTCTTTGCTACAAGGATTGATATGTACTTTCAGCAAGACGGAACTCCTGCACAATATCTAAATCGAACTTTCACTGAATGATGGATCAGTCGCCAGTGGTCCCGTTCATTGGCCACCAAGGTCTCCAGACCTCACTCCATTAGATTTTTGTTTGTGAGGATGGATAAAAAGGGCAGTATATAAAGAAAAGGTGAATACAAGAGATGACTTGCTCACTCACATTTAGGATATTGCTGCCCTCATAAAGGAATGCCAAGATGACCTCAGAAGAACAACACATCATATTACCACCACAAGAGTTTCAAAGTGCATTGTGGTTGGTGGGTGGGATTTTCGAACATCTATTGTGAACTGTAAAAAATTTGTCAATTATTTGTGTTTTTTATCATTCAAAAAGTCAATAAATGCAAACAATGTCATTTATCGTTCTTTAATACCTCTCATAATGGCTTTGTGCATGCCAGTTTCAAACAGCTGTATCTCCATATCCATTGAGAATTGGACATAATTTTACTCAGAATAATTGATATTATAACCTCCCAAAATATTTACTATTCCTCCTGAATCACACCCTATATCAACAATGACATCAGTAATAACTACCTTGAGCACACTGATTACTACATATACATAGAGAATGGAGTAAGGACTAATACATATAATCCATAAAGCAAATCATTGGATCTATCACCTTATGACCCCCATTCAAATACACAAGGTCACTTCTTTTGGGCAGGTATAGCATGATAAATATGAGGTGGTCACAAAACAAGGGGACAGCTTTTTAATTAAAGGATTAAAATTTCTAAGGGTGGTATTTTTTTTATTTAAGTTTCAATTTATGTGTAAAATTTTTTGTGTTACTGATCACTGCTAGAATATAGAAATTGCATTTAGTATTAAGATTTTTGAAGTAACCTGCTAAGTATACATTAGACTAGGCAGGGAGGAAGCTATTTATTTTTAACACAATGGCAGCCACAGTACTAGAAATGTGAAATTGAGAATTATATAAAACTGATTTATTACCTCTCTAATATGAACATTTTTCAATTTTCTTTATTATTAATACTAGAAAACCCAACCTGCTATGCAAGCAAATGAACCATGGCCACCTTTAACCATATTCTCAAATGCAGACACTACAATATTAATAAGTAAGGAAACAAGCTAATTAATAGAAATAGTAGCTGGTACATTATGATGAAACATTTTAATTTGTTATGCCTAATGCACCAGTGTATTAAGTTTCAGTGTATTAAGCATAATAACTCATTCAAGAGATTTTAATTAAAAACATAATATCTAATTCGGATGCAAGCATAGCACGATCCACTTAATGTATTATTTTGATCTAGTCCAGTCTACTCACACAAAGTGAAATTTAATTTGTGTTAGAGGATATCATTACTAATTAGTGTTAGATGTGAATATAACTATGAGGTGTATTACTAATACTGATATGGTTACTACATTATTAACTCTTCTCTGGCCCATTATACTTTTCTGCAAAGTGTTGACAGAATAAAGCAGTTTATCATTTTATCATTAGTGTTTTTATAGCAATGGTTATAGCATCACCCCTAAAGAACTGCCAATCTTTACAGTAAATACTGAAAGTATCCTTTTGATTATTTAAATAAATAATTATATTAAAAACTTACTTCTTGCAGTGAACTGAAGGGCAAATGCATCATTATACGAATAGCTGTACAAAAAATCTACAGATACAAGTTTTGTCTTTGACTCATAGAAAACAGATGAATTGGATATAAAGCCACAAAACTCTTGTCCTGTTTTCCCATAAGCAGGCTCTTTAATCCAGACATAGTCACATCTAAATATTAAAAATTTTATAGATTAAAATTTTTAATACAAATAAATTAAACCACAAACAATCATTTACATTCAGCCTTCTATCATTACACCTTTTCCAACTAAAACTTATTACAGATATCCAGTAGCGGATTCAGGGTAGAGGCACTGGAGCATGTGCTCTCCCTGTTGTTTTTTGGAAAATATACACTAATCATTTAAATTCCCTTTAGCTACAAAAAAAAAAAAATTTTTTTTTTCCATTGCTAACATAAGATTTTATCTATTTTTGCATTGTGGCTCAGCTATTTTCAACTGACTACAGTTGGCAACACTGATGCTAATGTGATTGCCATTCTAGTGCATAAAATGGTGCCCCCATTACAAATGGCATCCCCCCCTGTCATTTTTTTCTGGATCTGCCACTGCAGCTATCCCTATCCTGCAAATCACTTTTTCTGATTGTTGTTTTGTTCATTCACATTTCCTTTTTACTCTCCAGTTTTGCAATGCATGAACTGGCTTTTCTTTTCATGAAGAATGCAGTAAGTTGACATCTATATCTAACATGATAAAGATGTCAACTCACTACATTCTTCATTTGTTTCAACATATTTGTTTCTTCATAAATTTCATCAGCTAACTTTCCAGTTTAAATTCTGTCCAATTAAAGTGATTCAGTTTGGTGCTCTAGTGCACAGAATTCAATCTGAAGCAGAGCGAGGCTATGGTCTAAGAAAACTGTTATTCTGTCAAGTCTATATACTCAGAAATATTCCGCAAGCAGCAGGTTGATCTTCTTACTGTTCAGACAGGTGCTAAATATTACCAAGAAGAGCTTCAGATATTCAAAGCAGTGAAGATTATGGTGTGTGTTTTTTTTTTCCCCCCAGAGAGACCGTTGGTCATTTTGTTATGCTTTGTAACCTTTACAACTTTCATTCAAATTATGTAAATCTAAAAAGGTGTTTTAGATTCAGTTAATTACTTGCAGCATTGGCAAAAGTTTCTGTGTACCTTAGTTAATGAGTGTAATTCTAATTAATAAGTTGAGAGAGTGTGTTTTAGGTGTTACCATAAGGAATTTATGCAGTGGATTGCTTGAGTCTTTCAGAATATTTCTTGAAGGTTAAGGTAACTGTGAATAAGGAAGTATATATATATATATATAAAACTTAAGAACCCAACCCAGTTGGCTCTGACAATATTGATCATGTAAAAGAATAAAACGCTTAGTAAAGGTTCTCTTGCTAAGAGATAGTGTAAAGTTATGGTTTGTTGTTTGTTTGTTATTTGGTTTTTAGGAACTAAGCATTAGCAACTAAGGCCATATTGCTCCGGAGATATGCCGTGGTCATTCCCTGACCTTTCCGCATCCTCTGTATTTAGTGGTCACAGACTCGAACCCCGGTCTAATCAAGAAGCATGTGCTACGCACTGCAGCTCCTGCCCACCTGGCTACAGTAAAGTTATGGCATCACAAGAAAAGATAATTATATGATATTAGATATTAGATATAGGCTAAATTGTGGAAGTAGTTCTTCTTCAGTTGTACGAAAGTATGGTGTTAGCAAATCAACTATTCACTATATAAAAAAAAATAAAGATAAAATTAGGGCAGGTGTTCATTCTGATCTAATTCCTAGCATTAAAGTTGTATATGTAAGTAGGCATGCTGTCTACTTTGAATATCTGTTAAACTGATATTACTAAATTGGCAATTTACAGTAGCTTTGGTATTTTTATACATATAATATATATTACCAATTCTTTCTATTTCTACTGTTTAAAAATTATGTTTCTGTACTTTCTAACTCACAAGGAATGCAACCTTCATTTCTTGCAAATTTAAAAATTTGCCATTCATAAATTTTTTTTTTTTTTTTATGAGAACCCCAAACACGAAAGGTATCAAAACCTATAGTACTTAGCACCGTGCATGGGTTGAAGGAGAAGTATGAGGAGAGGGGATGCCGGAAACTTTGCTCTAGAGACTAAACATGGGTTTCACCACTTCAAGCCTCCAATAAGCAAAGTGGTGGTATTTCACTGGTTGATGAAAGTCATCTACCACCTGTGCCAGTCCCTTACTTTCATGATTGATGAGGAATACCTAAACTATATTGTCTACAACAGGAAAATAATTGAAAATCAACAAAAAAAAAAAGTCGAACTTTTTTTTTTTGTATACATTTAAACTTGAAATACTGATATGTTTTTATCTACTCTAAAGTTGTGTGGCAATATCTGTTTCAGCATTTTCTGAATGTTATTAAAACCTACAGTACTTAGTACCATGCCTGGGCTGGGTTGAAGTTCAGAAGATAAAAAAGACTTGCTGATATTACACTTGAATTTCTGTATATTTTAATATTCATGAAACACATGTGAAGGAAGATTGTCCCAAACGACAGTTGTTGAAGGAATAAATGAGGAAAAAGAAAAGTTGTTCTGTGAGTTTGAAGTTGGACAGTAAGGGGATGCTTACTATTTGCAGCACATGTTCAGACTAGTTTGGAAGAGAGTGGGGGATTTACTCTACTTATTACTCTTTTTTTTTTTTTAAGTCCCTCTCTCTCTCTCTCTCTCTATATATATATATATATATATATATATCTTCACAAATGACACTATATTCACAAGTAACAATACACAGTGTAAAAAAAACATTATGGAAATCCTAAAGTCTCAAAATTTTATTAGACATGTTGGGCAGACAACTTGTGTAGTCGAGACCCGCTAATTTAGTGGGTCTTGACTACACAACTTGTCTGCCCAACATGAGTAACAATATGTGAAAAGCTGGCATAGACTGTCTAAAGTTAACAGTATTGCATTAAAACAACATTTAATATATGAATTGCTTTTATCCATACAATTTATATAGGAAAAAAAAATAATAATGATGATGATAATGTCAGATTTCTAGTTGTCCAATTTTAATGAAACTTGGAATGGCTTAACAAATATTTTGACGAAGCCCAGATATAAAATTTCATGAAAATCCATCCACTGGGAATCCCTCTGTTATGTGCAGATAGATGGATGGACAGACAGACAGACATTGTAAAGACAACAGGTGCGCATGTGCCCGTGCGCATACACACATGAACATGCCTAAAAATGATATAAAACTTTTAAATGAACAAGCTAAGCTTACATATCAAATCCTATAATTTAATTTTTACTGATGTATATATATATATATATATATATATATATATATATATACTGTGCTTATCGCTTACATGTAGACTTACACTGAAATAAAATTAGACAGTGCATGGCATACTCCTAGATCCTTAAATTGTCTCACATATAAAAATTGTTAACTATTAACATATAATAATGGTTAAATGTTAACAATAATATAATACTATGCTAAATAACATAGCTTAAAATTACACTTAAAAATGCCACTTACTGCATTCTTTAGGAAGGGTTAGTCCTCTGGAAAGCATTATAAGAAGGAGTTTACTATATATATATATATATATATATATATATTAGTATAAGTATTAGTAATGGCCTCATGGTGCAAGAAAGCCTATGGCTTATGCTGCACCAGCCAACAAAAAAAAAAATCCGAACAAAACAATGATAAAAACGAAAAAAAAAAAAATAATAATAATAATAATTAATAAAAAAAAAAGAAAATTAAACCTATCATCCTATGCGTTTCCCTTACCCGAAAGTACTATCCAGATGACCTTTGAATTTCCCCAAACTGTCGGTCTCTACCACCCATGAAGGCAACTTATTCCAGTAAGTTATAACTCGCTGGCTAAAATAAAACTTCCTGCAGTCCAATCTAAATATTTCCCCCCTTAACTTGAATTTATGTCCCCTAGTTCTAGCATCATTTATAATCTTGAAAATTTCATCCTCATTCATTTTACTGATGCCTCTCAGAGTCTTAAACACCTCAATCAAATCTCCTCTAAGGTGTCTAGTTTCCAAACTCTGCAACCCACATATTCGAAGCCTTTCTTCATAAGGACGCCCTTTTGCCGATCTCACCAGGCGAGTTACCCGTCTTTGCACCCTTTCAAGAAGCTCGATGTCTTTCTTTAGGTGAAGTCTCCATACTTGAACACAGTATTCCAAGTGTGGTCTAACATAAGACTTATATAATGGGATTATCACGTCCCTATCTCTACTTGCAAGAGTTCGATAGATCATCGATAGGACACCATGGGCCTTCCTTGCAACCTGTTTACAATGCTCAGAGAATTTCATGGACCATATCGTAACACCAAGTCCCTTTCCTCCAGTACTGGGTTTAGTTGAACTCCACCAAGTGAATAAGTTATTTTGGGATTACTGTTTCCCAGGTGTAATACCTTACACTTTGTTGGATTAAAGCATAGCTGTCATTTTTCTGACCATTCCTGAAGTCTATCTAGGTCTCTCTGAAGAAGCACAGCTTGACAGTGATCATTAACTACTCTACCAATTTTAACATCATCTGCAAATTGAGACATCACGCCCTCTATCCCTTCATCAATGTCGTTTATGAAAATTAAAAACAACAGTGGTCCTAATATTGATCCTTGGGGAACCCCACTTCTTACATCAACCCAATCTGAGGAATAGCCATTTATCACAACCCTCTGCCTCCTGCCCTGAAGCTATCCATCTAAGGATTTTCCCAGTGATTCCAACCTGTTCCAGCTTATAAAGCAACCGCTCATTAGCATTAGCATTAGTAGAGGCATTTGATGCAAGAAAGCAAGCTTATGCAGCATCAGCCAAAATAAATAAATAATAAATAAAATAAAATAAATAAATAAATAAAAAATAACCACTTCCACTTCACCCCTCTGTTTGTTCGAAATACCAGTCCAGCTGAGCCTTAAACTTATTCAGGCTATCAACCTCCACGACAAGGGATGGAAGTCTATTCCACCAACCAACCACCCGCTGGTTAAAGGCAAATTTCCTCACGTCTATCCTACATCTGTCTTTCCTCAATTTGAATTTATGCCCTCTCAGGTGATTATTCTGAGCAAGAGGAAAAATCCCATCAGCATTGAGCATGCTCAAACCATTCAAGGCTTTATACACCTCTATCAGATCACCTTGCTGGTGCCTAGTCTCCAGGAACTGTAATTTACAAAACTTAAGCCTTTCTTCGTAAGAGCACCCCTTTCTTCCATTCACCAATCTTGTTGCCCTTCTCTGTACCCGTTCCAGCATCTTTACATCCTTCTTGAAATGAGGCCTCCAGACCTGTATACAGTACTCTAGGTGTGGCCTGACCATTGCCTTATACAAGGGAATAATCACCTCCTTATCCCTGCTAGAAAAATTCCTATATATCATCGACAATACATCATGTGCTACTCTTGCAGCCCGTCTGCACTGCTCAGAAAACTTCATATCTCCCTGCACAACCACCCCCAGGTCCCTTTCATTCTCTACCACTGTCAGTATAGTACCACAGAGTTGATACGTATATATATACGTATCAACTCTGGGGTTGCTGTTTCCCATATGTAGTACTTTATATTTGTCAATGTTAAACTCCATTTGTCACCTCTCAGCCCATCTGCTCAACCTTTCCAGATCCTGTTGCAGTAGCATAGTGTCAGTAGTGTCCTTGACAACCCTGGCAACCTTCGTATCGTCTGCAAACTTGGACATTAAGTTGATATACCATCATCAATATCATTTATAAATACAGAAAACAATAATGGACCCAATACTGAACCTTGAGGGACTCCACTAATAACACTAGTCCACGATAAGCAGTGTCCATTGATTACCACGCACTGTCTTCTCCCCCTCAACCACCCTTTTATCCATAGCAGCAATTTGCCTCCAATGCCACACTGCTCCAATTTGTGCAGCAGTCTTCCATGTGCAATAGTATCAAAAGCCTTTCTAAGATCCAAGTATATAATATCAAAGTTATTCCCTGCATCCAGTTCTTTTGTGACTGCATCATAGTATCCAATAAAATTGGTCAGGCAAAACTTCCCCTTAACAAAACCATGCTGTGTCTGAGCTATAACTGAAGTCTTGTCTAAATGATCCTGCAGTGCCTCCATTAATTTTCTGGGAACAGAAGTTAAACTAACAGGTCTATAATTACTTGTGTCGCCCTTTGATCCTCCTTTGTGAATTGGGGTCAATTTGCACATCTCCAGTCCATGGGTACTTTCCCTGAGTCCAAGGAAGCTCTCATAATTATGGTTAAGGGTTTGCTTACTTCCTTTGCTGCCTCCTTTAATATAACTGGATAGATCCCATTCATCCCAGGTGCCTTTCTTGTGTTTATCTTCAACAATTTCTCCTCCACTTTACTCTCAGTTATTACAAGATTCTCTAGCTTACTGCCAGAGTTGAATACACCTCTGGCATTCCCCTCGCTGAATGTCGATGCAAAATATTCATTTAATTTGTTAGCTACCTGAGCAGGATCATCAACAGTTGACCCATCAATATCAAGTGGACCAATCTGATTCATCCCCTTCCTTCTAGAGTTCACAAAAGGAAAGAACTCTTTGCTGTTTTTCTTTGCATCCCTTGCCAAAGATTTCTCGTAATCTGCCTTCGCCTGCCTAACCTCCTTTGTAACTTGGTTACAGATCAACTTGTATCTATCATAGGCTTCTGTGTCATGTGTTAATTTGTATGTATCCCATGCATTTTTCTTCTCTGCCATATGTCTCATTAGTTCATCTGACATCCACTTAGGCCTAAACCTTGAACAATATTATTATTATTATTATTATTATTATTATTATTATTATTATTAGCCATATGGTACAAGGAAGCCTGAGGCTTATGCTGCACCAGCCAAAAAAAAATTTCCAAGTTACCCCCCCCCCCCCTGTGAGAGAGAGAGATGTAGAAAGACATCACCAAGAAAGAGAAGAATGATGATATCCAGCTCAGGACCCTGGGTTTGCCAAGCCCATACTCACCAGATGTGAGCCCCCGGGGTTATTTTATACTTCATAACTGGGTTGTCACTATTGCAACAATAGGGTACCTACCCACACATTGAAGAGGAGCCAAAAAGCCTTACAATATGAGATATAATTAAAACTATGCATTAAATAAAATTACCTTGGTAGTAGAAATGATGCATAAATAAACTCCTTCATACTCTTAGGTATTTAGCCAAGAAATATCTTTTAAATTAAACCACATACACCATCAGGCAGCTCATATTGTGCAGTTATATTTCATAACTAGGTTGTCACTATTGCAACAACAGGGTACTCACCCATCCATTGAAGAAGGGATCAAAAAGCCTTGAAATGGTGCCCTTTGAGTGGTGGTACCTGCCGAGAATAAGTAACAATAGTCTTCTCCATAGGTGAAGCGTTACTTATTCAAGGTAGCGCAATACCATGACAACTTGTTGTGAAGGTATTCACAATATGACATATAATTAAAACTATCTTGGTAGTAGAAATGATGTGTGTGCATTACCCACGCATAAATAAACTCCTTTATTTATATATATGTTTGACTGGTTAATCTGACTTCGATGATAAGTTAAATCTTAGAGGCAGTGATTAAGAGTACAATCCAGTGATATTTAGATAGATATGGCATTCTGAAGGACTCGCAATATGGCTTTGGTAAAGGTAAATCATGCTTAACTAACTTAGTAGGTTATTTTGACACACTCATGAGCTGGATTTACGGAATAATTTCGACATCGTTTATTTGGATTTAAGAAAGCATTTGACTTGGTCCCTTGTGACAGGCTATTGTATAAGCTTGAACAGGCTGGGATTACCAGTAAGATTCTAAGATGGATTGCTGGGTGGCTGCAGGACAGACGACAGACATTTGTGATTAATGGATATTCTTTGGATTGGTGTAATGTGAAGAGTAGGATCCCTCAAGGATCCATTCTTGGCCCACTGTTGTTTCTCATTTTCATAAATGACTGATGAAAGGACAGAAGGTGAGATGTCAAAATTTGCAGATGACATAAAGATTGGTAGAGTCATTAATGATCAGTGCCATGCAGCGCTCCTTCAGGATGACTTGAACAGACCACAAAGATGGTCAGAGAAGTGGCAGCTATGTTTTAATGGCACTAAATGCAAGGTCTTACACTTGGGGAATGGCAACCCACAAATAAATTATACACTTAGTGGGAGGTTGAATTAAAAACAGTGGATGAAGAAGGGATCTGGGAGTTACAATATGGGCAGATATGAAGTTTTCTGAACAGTGTAAACAGGTAGCCAGGAAAGCCCATGGCGTCATATCTATGATTTATCAAATGCTATCCTGTAGAGATAGGGAGGTCATAATCCCAGATATAAGGCAATTGTAAGACCGTATTTGGAATACTGCATTCAAGTATGGAGACCACATCTGAAAAAAGACATCCGGCTTCTTGAAAGGATCAAAAGATGGGCAACTCAAATGGTGAGACCGACAGAAGGACGACCATATGAGGAGTGTGTGGGCTACAGAGTTCGGAAACAAGACACCTCACAGGTGTCTGATTGAGGTTTATAAGGTTCTGAAAGGGATTAGTAAAATGAATGAAGGTGGAATTCTCACAGTTATAAAGAATTCCAGAACTAGGGATCATACATTCAAATTACAAGGGGTGAGGTTCAGATTAGATTGTAGGAAGTTTTCTTTTAGCCAGCAAGTCATTGATTGCTGGAACACGGTGCCCTCACAGGTAGTTGAGGCTGACAGTTTGAATAAGTTTAAGGGTCTACTGGATACATATCTGTGTGAGGAGAGAAACATATAATTTGTGTTTTCTTATCTACTTGGTTTTTTTTGCCAGTGCAGCAAAAGTCTATGGCTTCCTTGCATTGTAAGACAACTACTATTACTGTATATATTTTTTTTGGCTAAACTTCTGCATATTCAATATATTATATCTATCACAAATTCAGTTTGGTGAATCTGATATTTCAGTGCAGTGAATCATGCTTCTCAGTACAAGAAACAGCAGGCTAGAGATATAACAAAAACTTTGTGGGGAATAGTTAATATAATTTTGTAGTATTCAAAGTACACGTATCTAAATTTTAAAGTAAATATCATAGCAGTAATAATATTTGAGAAATTTTGATAATTTCAAAATATCGAATAATAAATTTAGATGTTGTTTCATTATGCTGAAACAACAAGTTCTGTTTGAGTGTAAAGAAACCAAGATTATCTTATCATATGTTAAGTATCCATACAATACTGAAAGGAGATTTTAATTCTTACTGGTACATTGCTAATTTTTTCAACATAGCTTCACAGTAATATTGTCACAATTGCAATAACGTTATTAATTTCTTGACAGTGATATAAATTTTTAAAAAAAACTTTAATAATAATAAATTTTATTATTTTAATAAATTTATATAATAAATTATTATATTATAATATATAATATAACAATATACATTTAATATTTTAAAAATATTTTCTTTGAAACATTGATGTCAAGCTGAACATTTTATTGGAAACAATCTGAAATATTTTTATTCATATTCTACATCGGTACAACATATTTTACCTATACTCCATACCAGTCCGTAGTCGCTTACTTTCCACACTGTATTCAGTTCATTGACACTATTAGGAATGACATGACTATGCCATTTACCATATGAAAATATGACTATGCCATATTTTCATATGGTATTTTATAAACCTTATTAGTATTTTATTCATAATCAAATTATTTCTTAAAACAGGTAATGCAATACCTATATATGCCTAATATAAATTCTCCTGTATAGGAACTGTAAATTATCCTCAACTTCCCTGAGGAGAATACAGTTCAAGTACCATTTTATGACCCAACAAACCACAACAACTCTCGAACTGTCAAAACAGTTGAATTGTTGTGCTCTGATGTGCAAACTCATCTAAATTTCTCCTGCCTGTATATCAACCCAACTTGAATATGATAAACAAGAGCTAGATTGCATTTTATGATCCAACAAAACCCATATGTAATATATGACAAATATATAAGAGAAAGTAGGGTGCATCTTCAAATCCATTTTCATAATTGGACCACTTTTTTTTTTTTTTTTTTTTTTTTGAAGAAATTCTTAATGGAACATTACTAGATCATTACTTCTGTTACCATACCTGTGAGTGGACAAGGATATGAATTATGTTGGAAAATTATGTCCATCAGGAATTGAGCAAGTTGGACCAAGTGATTTTTCAATAGGATAGGGCACCAACATATTCACCAGAGAGTTACCGCATTGTTAAGGGAATATTTTGATGAAAGAAAGAGTGGTAGAGATTTGAAACAAAGTAGCCGCCACCTTGCAGTCAAGATTTGAACATTGTTGATTACTGGTTGTGGGGTTTTTCTAAAAGGCTGTTTCTACATACATGACCTAAAAGATTTTGTACAACTAAAGAAGGTGATACAAACCAAATGAATGTGACCTTGGTTCAGATTTTCTCCATTTTTCACAATTTCATTACTCATATCAGAGCTGATTCAGAGGGATGGCATTTTGAGCAATATTTGTAACCATATAAACAGGTCACAATAAAACTTGACTATTATGTTTCCTTGAGTAAATTAATATATTTACATCAAGCATTTGATAATATTTACATATTTTTATATTAAGTCACTTTAAAACAAAAATTAAATTTTACAGCCATAATCATAAACTTGTAAAACAAAGATATAATTAAATGCATTCTTTTCTGTATTTCATCACAGTGCTTATTTTCTTATAACCACTGTTTGCAAATAAGATAAACAGTCACTTCTTAATGTATTAAATCAGCATTACCTACAAGAGCTGTCTGAACTGCAAGATGGTATGTTGAGATACAGAACTGATACTATAATATGGCATGAGGCACAAGTAATTAGCTCCACGCTACACCTCTGGGGTATTCGAGGCTGACTAACAGCACCACCTCCAGCCTGACTAGTTACATTTTCTACACTGATAATGCCCATCTCTCCCATGTCAATGTAATATTTACGTCCATTCATCCATTTGCAAAGATCTGCAATACACCATATTAGCATTATATTAAAAACATAACATTATCAACTTGATAAAATTACAAGAAATATATATTTTAGAAACTATTTACTACACAGCATCTTCATCCATTCGAGAAATCATAACTTACTTTCAAAAACAAGTTAATATTTAAAAATAATTTATCTAATGAAATGTAGATGTATGAGGGAATGCACTGTACCATGCAAGTCTTAAATTATTTTTGTTCATTGTTTCTTACTAAGAAAGGATATTTGTGTACCTACCAAGTTTAGTATTGTCTGTTTGGTATGAATGGACAGTTTAGCAGCAACATTGCGATCATTATTTTTTGTCACTGGGTTGAATTAAAACCAATTCTGAATCACTGCATATGAATTATGAAAAAAAAAATTGAGTAGATAGAAAAATACCACAAAAAAAAATAATATATTTGAAGAATAAGATTTTTTAATTTTCCCAGAATCTCACTTTGCAATTTGTTGGACTGACCTATAGAAACATATTCTAGACCCATTTTAAACAGAAATAACATGCATCAGGAAGCAGTAACACCAAATACAAGAATAAATAAAATGTTCATAATACAGTAACTTCAGCTATATTCATACATGATGAGCTATCCGTTCAACAATTTCATTGAATTGGTTTCATTCAAAAAAAAAAAAAAGGTTAAATGTACATTGCTATTGTAATCAGAAAAAAACATTATACTTTTCAGAAATACAATAACTGAAAAATGGGCTGCAGAAACAGCATTTGAGCATATACTAAAAATCTCTTAAAAGATTACTTTATAATATGCAGAACATTCTAAGAAAAGATTAGGTTTTTAGCTGGAGGAAAAAAAAAAAAAAAAAAAGAGCTTTGATTCATTGCAGGTACTATATAAGTATGGTATGTCATTCTCAAATATGTTTTTACAAGTCAGACTGGCTAGTTGCAGTTCTAAGGAAATAAAAAACTCTTCTCCTCTCCTTTTTGATGAAATAATGCTTAACCTTCACTTCTCTATGCTCAAACATATTCTTCTTTTCTGTTGCTTTATCACAGCATTTTTCCATCTTAAGAAATGAAGAATAAGACATCCTCAACATAAGAATAAAAGGCTGTGTTGAAGTGTTCAGAGTGACTTACATAGTGATTTTTATTGGTTGCCTTCATGTTTTTAATAAAAACCTCTTAATCTTGAAGATATGTAGCTTTCTTGAATACAGGATTGCCTCAGGTAGTGGCACCTCCGTAGCCAGCTGGGCAGGAGCAGCAGTGCGTAGCACAAGCTTCTTGATTAGACCAGGGTTCGAGCCCATGACCACCAAATACGGAGGATGCGGAAAGGTCAGGGAATGACCACTGCATATCCCTGGAGCAATGTGGCCTTAGTTGCTAATGCTCCTAACAACCAAATAACAACCAAACAACAAGCCTCAGGTAGTACACATATTAGGGCCTTTTTCTGAAATCTAATATCTCTACTGCCTGAGGCAATCCTGTGTTCCTCGGTGATGTTAAACTATAAAATTAAGGTGAAAATTACATGATACATTACATAGTAAACTAATAATACAAAAAAAAAAAAAAAAAAAAGAATTAAAGAATAACAGCAAGAAATATTAATTAAATCTCCACAAAAAGGAATTTACAAGTGAGAATGCATGCAACATAATAAGAAGGTTATATCAAAAGCAATGAGCATATTTTAAAAACTAATGAAGTTATGCTAAATTGAAAAAACTGCTATAAGTAACTCACATACACTGATGAGTCAAAACATTATGACCACCTAATTAATATGATGTTGGTCCTCCACGTGCAGCCAAAACTGCTCGTACTCGGTGAGGCATGGACGCTACAAGATTTCTAAATGTGTCTTGTAGTATCTGGTACCAACACGTAACCAGCAGATCCTTTAACTCATTGTAAGGTCTGTGGTTGGAGACGCCACAGATCAGAGTTGCTGTTCCAACACAAACCACAGATGCTCGATGGGATTGATGTCTGTGGAATTGAGAGGCCAGGGCAATACCTGGAAGTCTTCCTCATATTCCACGAATCAAGTCTCGAACAATCCAGGTGATGTGGCAGGGCACATTATTCTGCTGAAAGATGGCACTGCCAGAGGGGAAGAACTTTGCAATGAAAGGATGTACCTGGTCGGCAATGATGTTCAGGTAGGTGGTAGACATCAGAGTGCCTGGCACATGGATGACTGGACCCAGGGTAACCCAGTAGAACATCGACCAAAGCAGGACACCGCCGTGACCAGCTTGTTTTCGTCCCACAGTGCATCCAGGCCCCATCACTTCCCCAGATAAACGATACACGCAGGAAACAGGAAACGTGATTCATCAGACTAGATGACCTTCTTCCAATCACTCAAGGTCCAGTTTCGATGCTCCCGTGCCCATTATAGGCGCTGTTGCCGATGAACCGTAGTTAGCATGGGCACTCGGAGCAGCCTGTGGCTATGCAGCCCCCTTTTCAGCAGGGTTCAACATACTGGCAGTTCGTGGGTTTCCCCTTCTCAGACCACTTTCAGTAGGTACTAAGCATGACTGACCATGAGCATCCCACAAGCCGTGCCATTTCGTATATGCTCTGACCCAGTTGTCTGGCCATTACAATTTGGCCTTTGTCAAACTCGCTTAAGTCCACTGCCTTTCCCATCTGAAGGAAAAGAGTAACACTGATTAATGGAGCTCAGTATCAGGCGTTGTTTATACCGTGTCCCGACCTGCTCACATGCCGTAGTTCACATGCAGTTGCTTCGATTTGCATAATGACTCGCTGGTCATAATGGTGCATGCACGGGTTCACCGGCGACAGCACCAACAATGGGCATGCAAGCATTGAAACTGGACCTTGAGTAATTGGAAGACGGTCGTCTGGTCCGATGAATCATGTTTCCTGTTGCACCATGTGGATGGCCGGGTACGTGTGCGTCATTTACCTGGGAAAGTGATGGCGCCTGGATGCACCACAGGACAAAAGCAAGCCAGTCGCGGGCGATGTTCTGCTTGGATACCCTGGGTCCAGTCATCTATGTGCTGGGCACTCTGACGTCTACCACATACCTAAACATCATTGCTGTCCAGGTACACCCTTTCACAGCAACGGTCTTCCCCTCTGGCAGTGCCATCTCTCAGCAAGATAATATGTCATGCCATACCGCCCAGATTGTTCGAGACTGATTCGTGGAACATGAGGAAGACTTCCAGGTATTGACCCGGCTTCCAAATTCCCCAGACATCAATCCCATCAAGCATCTGTGGTGTGTGGTGGAACAGCAACTCCGAGCTGCAGCATCTCAACCTTATGACGGACCTTACAGGAGTTAAAGGATCTGCTGGTTACATGTTGGTACTAGATACCACAAGACACATTTAGAAATCTTGTAGCATCCATGCCTTGCCAGGTATGAGCTGTTTTGGCTGCACGTGGTGGACCAACATCATATTAGGTAGGTGGTCATAATGTTTTGGCTCATCGGTTTTTTTTTTTTTTTTGGTAGTTGTTGGCGCATAGGCTTCTGTGGCCATAATGCACCTCCCAAGGTTTTTGCAGTACTTTGATCCAAGCCCAAGGCGGGAATCGAACCCGCGACCTTTGGGCTGCCGGGCAGGCACTTTACCCACCCGGCTAGCCCGGTCAGTTCATCGGTATATTTGTCACTTTGTAAATTTGCCCGAGCAATCCACATAATGTTGCCACTGCTACAAAAGCATTAAAAATCCCCACGTGGTAAAGTCTGTGTCTGCACTTTGCAACCAGCTAAACACCATTCATTTGACTGACTCATCATCTGCATATGCTTATCATATGATCCTTCGATGATATCACATCACTTAAACAGACGCATACATTGCTCAACCGTGCACTACTCACTTGGCAATATTAGAAAATTGTTGAACTGCACCCCACATAATTTGGTTCTCTCTCCCTCAGATTATCATCTCTTCATACTATTGAGTGATTTCCTATATTAAAGGAAAACACTATAAAGTTGATGAGACAGTTGAAAGCCAGTTACATAGCTAATTGCAAAGTGCAGAAATGGACTTTACGACAGAGAGAGAGAGAGAGAGAGAGAGAGAGATTTCTGAAATTCTTGCAGAACTGGCAGTGTTATGTGTTAGTAGATCATTCTGTAATTTTATGGAAAAGTAAAAAGTGTGTGAAGTACTTAATGCTAATTTCCTTTTCATTCCATATTATTTTGTTAATAAAATGAATGTGCTAATGTGCTTATTGCTTTCAGTATAACAGTACAATATTTATAAGTGGTACTCACCTCCATCTGGGAGACTCAGACAGCCAACACACAGTACTAAACAATACAGACTTATCCACAGACCTGAAATTTTAGATGTAAAATAAAAAATTATTCAAAATTTAAAAAAGTTTCTGACCAAAAGTCCCTTTCCTAATAGCAACCATTTTATTGTCAATATTAAGTTCAGCCTGCCCAAATAAAACAACAGACTGTCTGTTTCTTTTATGATCTTCCTTAAGTATATTCATCTATGAGCAAAATTATAAGAGATTACCCTAAACAATATGAAAAATCATAAAAGCAATCAGTAATGAACACAAATTCTTTTATATGATCAATAATATCTTCTGAATTGGTTTGAATTTTAATCTTGTATATGCTGCTCTATAAACTGAACAGATAAATCTCTCCAAAACTAATGAACAGTTCTAGATCAGTGGTTCTTGAAATGTGGCATATAAAGAACTTTCAAGTGAGACACACTGTGATAAGAATCATTAAAAACACCTGAATGAGATGTGGCCATTAGTAATAACAAATGAGTGGCACATGAGTTAAAAAGTCTGAGAAACTATATCTTATATTTCTGCTGATAAAATGATCAAAGCATAGAAGTAACATAAGATGTATGAAAAAAATTTAGGATTGAAGGGAAAAAAAGTAATTTGCAATGCCAATTTTGTAAAGAGTATTAATTACTGAAAGTCATGTGAATAGCACATTCACTAATAAAAAAGACCCCCTGCCTCTAAATCTGAAATTCTGAACAGAAAGTTGCAATCAACAATATGGGCTCAGTTCTCTATTGGGTTTAGAGATCCTATGAATTTACCATCTCATATATATTAGCATTAGCATTAGCATTAGTAGAGGCATTTGATGCAAGAAAGCAAGCTTATGCAGCATCAGCCAAAAAAAAAAAAAACCCACTTCCACTTCACCCCTCTGTTCGTTCAAAATACCTGTCCAGCTGAGCCTTAAACTTATTTAGGCTATCAACCTCCACCACAAGGGATGGCAGTCTGTTCCACCAACCAACCACCCGCTGGCTAAAGGCAAATTTCCGCACGTCTATCCTACATCTGTCTTTCCTCAATTTGAATTTATGCCCTCTCAGGTGATTTTTCTGAGCTAGAGGAAGAATCCCATCAGCATTGAGCATGCTTAAACCATTCAAGGCTTTATACACCTCTATCAGATCACCTCGCTGGTGCCTAGTCTCCAGACACTGTAATTTGCAAAACTTAAGCCTTTCTTCGTAAGAGCACCCCTTTGTTCCATTCACTAATCTTGTTGCCCTTCTCTGTACTCGTTCCAGCAGCTCTACATCCTTCTTGAAATGAGGCCTCCAGACCTGTATACAGTACTCTAGGTGTGGCCTGACCATTGCCTTATACAATGGAATAATCACCTCCTTATCCCTGCTGGAAAAATTCCTGTATATCATTGACAATACTCCATGAGCTACTCTTGCAGCCCGTCTGCACTGCTCAGAGAACTTCATATCTGCCTGCACAATCACCCCCAAGTCCCTTTCATTCTCTACCACTGTCAGTGTAGTACCACAGAGTTAATACGTTGCTCTGGGGTTGCTTTTTCCCATGTGTAGTACTTTACATTTGTCAATGTTAAACTTCATTTGCCACCTCTCAGCCCATCTGCTCAACCTTTCCAGATCCTGTTGCAGCAGCATAGTGTCAGTAGTGTCCTTGACAACCCTGCCAACCTTTGTATCATCTGCAAACTTGGACATTAAGCTTGATATACCATCATCAATATCATTTATAAATACAGAAAACAATAATGGACCCAACACTGAGCCCTGAGGGACTCCACTAATAACATTAGTCCACGATGAGCAGTGTCCATTGATTACACACAACTACAACAAAGCTTCCAAATTTGAGGTGAATTTATTTTATTATTAGAATAAACGTAATGACTAAAAATACTGATTGGATAAACAGGCAAAAGCTGATTATGAGAAGGCACTTATCCGTCTATACAAGATGATGGTTCTACATTTGGAATACTGTATTAAAGTGTAGAGACCAAACCTTAAAAAAAGACAGAGCTTCTGGAGAGGGTTCATAGAAGGGTGACCAGATTATAGATGAATGCAAATCAATATATACATATGAAGAATGTCATAAAAGGTGTGGACTGCAAGTCTATCAGCAAAGGAGAAATCTGAATGAGATATATATAGGCACTAACAGGGTTGAGGAAAGTCTGTTCTCCCTCATGTGTAAGACAGTAACTGGGGGGGGGGGGGGGGGTCACAAACATGAAATCTTTGAGAATAAGAGAAGACTGGATCACACAAAGTTAACATCTATGGGCAACAGGTTGTTAAAATATGGAATAAGTTCCTCCCCCCAGTGTAGTAGAGGCAGTGAATCTGGCTAAATGGTTACTTTGTAGGAATGGTATAAATTCATTATATTTTTATTTATTTATATATATATATATATATATATATATATATATATATATATATATATATTCACAGACACTTTATTTATTTATTCTACAAACCACACATTATTTATATTGTTTGTTTGTTATTTGGTTTTTAGGAGCATTAGCAACTAAGGCCATATTGCTCCGGAGATATGCCGTGGTCATTCCCTGACCTTTCTGCATCCTCTGTATTTGGTGGTCACGGGCTTAAACCCCGGTCTAATCAAGAAGCATGCTACGCACTGCTGCTCCTGCCCACCTGGCTATGGAGACGTCTACATTATATATATATATATATATATATATATATTATGATAAGTGGTACTTATATATATATAAACATATATGAAATAAGTGATAAAAATGCAGAAAAAAAAAAAGAGAATTAGAAAGAGTTTCAGGTCAGATTAGTGCCATCAAAATATTGATTAAACATTACATTGGTCTGTAAAATATATATTACAGTATTTATTGAACTGTATACCAAGGGAATCAAATGACAAATGAAATTTAATAAGAATATGGAATATAGGTCTATATTGCATATATGGAATTTAATTAAGAATATAGGTATTCAGAGTACCTATAGAGCCATAAGGCCAAGTATTTAAGTAACCTAAGTTGGACTTCATTGTTATACCCTATAATTAAACACATGATTTATAAAAATATAATATAATAATAATAATAAAATGATGATGAAGCAAATTACTGATAAAAGGATACATTGAATGGTACGTTGACGAGGGCTAGAACCACTCAATACATCCTATCGATAATTGGCTAAGGCTATCTGTTTCTGTTTGCCAGTTAGTCTAGGTTAAATTATTCTAAAATTATAGATTCAAATACTCTAAAATTATAGATACTCTCTGAGTTAAATTTGGCAGCAATCTGGCAGAATAACAGTTAGCCCAACAGATAGCAGTGAATAAAAAATAATGAAAGTGAGTTACAACTAATAATTTTCTTATAGGTTTATTTACTAATGAAAATAATTAAGTAGTGAAAAGGAAAGGTTTTGCCAAATTAAGGCAAAGAGGAGGAAGAGTAAGGATAGCAACAGTACCTGAATTTCCATTAAATTACTCTAATAGATTTTTAGGTATAAAATTTAGAGGTAGCAAGCAGAAAGAAAAAGCATATTACAGAGATACTTTGGATTTACCGGGAGCGTAACTGCCCATCCCTTTAGTAGGGATCCTGGTATTACAGCAGGCAGTGATGCTTGAAGTAATTTTGAAGAAATTATGGAATACTAGATGTACTATATTACAGAAATCCAATAAAGAATAGAGAAATACCTGATGTAATAGAAGTTTTTAGAATAAAAGAAAATAGTAAGCATAAAATTAAAATTTACCAAATAGCAAGTCAAATTTAGTTTTTAGAAATAATAAGAATATATCAGCCTTACTGAAATAGTATATCAAATAGAAAATCAAAATTAGTTTTCTGTAATAATAATATTAAATAATAAATAAATAGAAAATGAACATTACCTTCCTACTTCTAAGATCATTTAATACCTTTGCAAATAAGGCCTTCAAAAGAAGAGATGTTATACGTTCTATGCAACCTTCAAACTAACAGTTAGATACTTCTTGTTTAATGCAAATTAAGTCTCCTATTATTGTAAGAGAACTTTCACAATTGGAAGCCTCATCTCTTCTGGGAACTTTCACTATTGGAAGCCCCTAACCTCTTACTGGGAACTTTCATTTCTTGAAAGCCTCACTTAAGACTTTCCTTGCTGCTGTGCTTTGGTTTAAGTACTTCAGTTTTCTCCTGTTTAGTTAAAATGTAATTTACGCACATAATTGACATTATCTTTTGCCTTCTTCTTGGCTTGTATCTATATGTATACATGTACTCATCTATAACCATTTATACATTTGTTTAGTATATATTCTAGCTTCTAATTATGTTAGATATCTGGTATGTACATTGATGTTTCATGATTTCCTTTATCAAATCCTGCTCATTAATACACATTAAGATCTTATATACTATTTAATTCTGTATGGAA